>NC_134563.1:11792481-12092481 GCF_025594145.1 Primulina tabacum | reverse complement strand
TGCTTGTGTGATGGATTTCTTTGGGAGTTGGGAATCGAACTTGCAATTAGTAGAGTTCACCTACAACAACACTTTCCAGTCGTCTATTGGTATGGCTCCGTATGAGGCACTGTATGGCCGCAAGTGTAGATCTCCTGTTCATTGGGATGAAGTAGAAGAGAGAGCAGAGTTGGGTCCGGATATCATTCAGTAGGCTGCCGATGTAGTAGTCAAGATCCGTGATAGGATGAGGACTGCTCAGAGTCGACAGAAGAGTTATGTCGATCAGAGGAGGAGAGACCTAGAGTTTGCCGTTGGCGACCATGTCTTTGTCAAGGTAGTACCTATGAAGGGTGTCATGCAATTTGGAAAGAAAAGGAAGCTCAGTCCGAGATTCATTGGACCATTTGAGATCCTCGACAGAGTTGGGACGCTAGCTTATCGTGTGGCTCTTCCGCCGAATTTGGCCGGAGTACACAATGTGTTCCATGTCTCTATGCTGAGAAAGTATATGGCGAATCCTTCGCATATCTTGAACTTTGAGCCGTTGCAGCTTACTCCGAACCTATCTTATGAGGAGAGAGCAGTGCAGATCTTAGACAGACAGGAGAAGAAGCTTCGGAACAAGCTGGTTAAGCGAGTGAAGGTCAAATGGCTCAACAATTCAGAGGAGGAAGCTACGTGGGAATCTGAGCCAGAGATGAGGAGTCGTTATCCCGAGTTATTCAGTAAGTTTTAATTTCGAGGACGAAATTTCTTTTAAGGGGCGAAGGGTTGTAGAACCCGTAAATTAGACTACGTATAAGCCATGCATAATTCTAATATTTTAAATTAAAATGATTTTATTGCATGAGTATTTAAATGCTTTTCTTTAAAGTTAATTATTTTATGCAGTAGTTTAATTTTTATCTTTTCAGTTAATTCAGTGACGCCGGACTGGAGTTGGAGTTTTGAGATAAAATATAAAATTTAATAAATCATTCTCAGAGTTTATTTTAGCTAGCTAGTAAGTTGATTTAAGTTAAAATGGAGGTTTAAGGAATTATTTTAGTAACTTGAGGTGAGTAGGAAATAAGTTCATTTAGGTCCCTTAATTGAGGTGTTAATTCACTAAATTATTTAAAGGATAGGTAAGGCTCTTAAGGTTTAAAAATTTACTAACCAAACAATATTTCACCTCCATTAAATTGTTGATTTTCGGCCACCCTTAAAGGATTAATCAATTCCTTGCCAACTCAACCTTTGACCCATTCCTTGCCATTTCTTAACATGATAACCCCTTCATTTATTTACCACCCTTTATTTATTTTTCGATCATTATCCTAGACTAGTTTAGCAAGGGAATAATCGGTCATTGCTCATCCATTTCCCTCCCCAACAAATCATTTGATATCAACCAAATTCAAAATTCAAAAGAGAGGAGACTTGGTCTTGCCATCCCACCTATATTGCAACCTTTTCCCCTCACTCTCCTAACCATCACTTTGAAAGGGGATCGGTTACGGTGACCGGAAGCGTAACGGAAGTTAAAAAATCGAAATTTTGCATGGAATTTTTGGCCACCCCATGAAATTGTGTAGAAAATACAATAAAACATAAAAATGACATTCATAGTGTGTTTAGAATTTTACCTATCAATCACAAGGATTGATGTATGGCTCCAACTAAGGTGTAAACACCTTAGCTCTTCAATTGTAGAAACTATCTTCAAGCTTTCTTTGAGCACTCCTTGCTCAACTATTAAGCCCACCACCAACTAGGTAGATCCCCTCTTAATTTGCACTAGAAAACTAAGAGGATTTTTCAATGAGAATTATTTTCTTTCCTCAACACTTGAAGAAGAAAATGGAGAGAAATTTTTGGAGAGAATCACTTGCTCATTTCGGCCATAGTAGTTTAAAAAATGGGAGAGGAAGACTTGTCTTGGTCTTGTAAAAAGCAAAAGGCAAAAGTAGCATGACAAGACTTGATATTTGAAAAAGTTGTCTCCAGCTCTTCACCTCACGTGCATGCAATATTATATGGTGTTTTTTAACAATTAAAAACCATGGACTAAATTTAATTATCTCAAACATTTTGAGATTAATTAAACATTACTTTAATTTACTCAAGTCCACTAGTTAAATAATTTATTTAAATTGAGCTCTACAAGACTCAATATAATTTAATTAATTCAACACCTGAATTAATTTATTATTTGGACTCTACTAGGTCTACTAGTGTTTAATTAATTCAACACTTGAATTAATTTAATTTAGTCCATAATAATGTTTATGAAAATCATAATTTTCAAATACATTATTCACTTGGCCAACTTTTAATTTAGGAACACATTCATAAATTAAAATTTACATTTCTCTCATAGAAGTCATACTTCTATTTTTCTTTACGCTTATAAACTTATTTATAAGCCGTTCAACACATTAAACTAATTTCTCCTTTATAGAAGTCATACTTCTAATTTTCCTTACGCTTATAAACTCCTTTATAAGCCGTTCAACACATTGAACTATTTTTACTTCTCAACGGGATCTAGAAAGCTAGTATTTGTGTGGCCCTCAATGGTTCATTGATACAACTAGCCGTGGGTTCACATCTCCATGTGATTCGGACTAAACATGTCCTTATATGAGCATACCCCAATTGCTCCATTCTTACTTGTCAACTCATTGATAACAAGAACATCAGAACTCAAGTCTGATAGTACCCAACCAATCATGTTAAACACCTAGCAGCATCGCTTACATGATTCCCTAGGTATCAAATGATAGTGCCTGCAAGAACCATTCAATTATGGTTAGCGTACAGTACGGTCCCTTCAACTCATATATCCCGACCGATTCGACAACCATTGGTTTATCGAGAGTTGTCAATGAATCGATACTATGTGTCATGTCATAGTTGCATCGATGGTGTAATCTATGAAACCCTTTTCATAATTACCATTATACTCTGATCAGAGATTTCAACCTACACATACATGAGAACACATAGGATATCCGTACCCGAAGGTAAGCGGTGAATCCTCGACTACAATGCATCGAATCCTATGTGTTTCGACAGAACACCCAACCTTGGCACCCGATGACCCCATGAGAGTCGGTAAACAAGTCAAAGTGTAATTCTAACACATTGAGTCTCAATTTTGTCCCTGGTCATAAGGACTAATGGTGTACAACCATAAACCAGGACTTTTCCACTCGATAAGTGAGAACCATTTGGAAAGTCCTTTATAGAGGGTTGTTCAGTGTACTCTACCAGGAGCACCTATCTGCATGCTCGGACATCACAATGTCCCCTACCAATGAAACATGGTACTCACATCGCAGATACTAGTCTCGAACTCTAGCGGCCTATATCCTTCTTAGCGGCGGCTGAATCGACTAGGAACTGTTTAGAATATACAGTATTCCAAATATGAGTTTCATGATACTCATCATATGAGCATCTCATATTCTTTCTACTATATGTATATTCAAGGGCTTTATCTATGCAACTAGCATGGGTATGCAACTAGCATGGGTGAACACTCGGCCAACACTTGGCTCGACGGGCACTTACTCTAACAATCTCTCACTTGCACTATAGCCAACTACCCATATGCTTCAAACCTATTGATTCGCGATGCATCTCGAATAATGGTCTAGGTAAAGGCTTAGCTAGTGGATCAGCAACATTATCTGCGGAGCCGACTGTGTCAAAATACACTTCTTCCTCTTTCCACAATCTCTCCGAGGATGTGGTACTTTCTCAATACATGTTTGGACTTCTGATGAGACCTTGGCTCCTTTGCTTGAGCTAAAGCTCCCGTGTTGTCACACAACACCGGGAGAGGAGCAACTCCATTAGGAATGACGTCCAACTCTTAGACGAAATTCCTTATCCAAACAGTCCCCCTTGCTGCATCTGATGCAGCAATGTATTCGGCCTCTGTGCTGGAATCCACAGTATTGTTTTGCTTGGAACTCTTCCAAGAGACATCAGCACCATTGAGCATGAATACAAACCCAGAGGTTGACTTCGAGTCATCGATATCGCTTTGGAAGCTAGAGTCGGTATAGCCTTCCAATTTCAGTTCTCCACCCCATAGACCAAGAAAAATTTATTTGTCCTTCTCAACTACTTGAGAATGTCTTTCACAGCTTTCCAGTGTGGAAGACCAGGTTTCGATTGATATCTACTCCCTACACTTAGTGCGAAAGCCACGTCAGGACGTGTAGATATCATCCCATACATGATGCTACCAATCGCAGATGCATAAGGAATGCTGGTCATCGCCGCTATCTCTGCATCAGTCTTGGGAGACATAGACTTGGATAGGGACACGCCATGACACATTGGTAGATGTCCTCTCTTGGACTCATCCATCGAGAACTGCTTCACGATGGTATCAATGTATGTGGACTGGGTGAGACCAAGCAATCTTTTTGATCTATCTCTATAAATCTGTATTCCCAATACAAAAGATGCTTCACCCAAGTCCTGCATCGAGAACTTACTCGCTAACCATATCTTCGTTGATTGCAACATTCCTACATCATTCCCAATGAGTAGAATGTCATCAACATACAACACCAGGAATGTCACAGCACTCCCACTGACCTTCTTATACACACAAGGTTCCTCAGGATTCTTAGCAAAACCAAACTCTTAGATTGTACTATCGAATCTGAGGTTCCAACTCCTAGATGCCTGATTTAGACCATAAATAGATCTTTGAAGTTTGCATACCATATGCTCACTTCCGATAGATGTAAACCCTTCGGGTTGAGACATGTAAATCTCTTCCTTAATATCCCCATTAAGAAAGGCTGTCTTAACATCCATCTGCCATATCTCATAGTCATACCATGCAGCTATGGCTAGCAAAACCCTTATGGACTTGAACATTGCAACTGGAGAAAAGGTTTCCTCAAAGTCAACTCCTTGTCTTTGAGTATATCCTTTTGCCACCAATCGCGCCTTGAAGGTCAATACCTTCCCATCCGCCCCAAGTTTCCTCTTGTAAATCCATTTACACCCTATGGGAACAATTCCCTCAGGTGGATCCACGAGATTCCACACTTGGTTCGAATGCATGGAATTCATCTCAGATTCCATCGCTTCAAGCCACTTGGATGAATCGGCATCAAATAATGCTTCCTTGAAGGTCCTTGGATCACATCCATGGGTAGGCTCATTATGGCCCTCTTCAAGAAGCAGACCACACCTTATAGGTGGTATCGAGACTCTCTCGGATCTTCTAGGAGCTTGTATCTCCTCTCTTGGCTCTTCGGGTGTGGGTTCTACAATTGTGGGTGTCTCTCGAACCTCTTCGAGTTCTATCATCTCGCCTTTTCTATCTAATAGAAATTCCTTTTCCAAAAAGGTTGCATTCCTAGAAACAAACACCTTTGTTTCTTGGGGATGATAGAAGTAGTATCCAACCGAATTCTTTGGATATCCCACAAAGTAACATAAAATGGATCGACTATCCAATTTATCTCCCACTACCTGCTTCACATAAGCAGGGCACCCCCATATTCTAAGATAAGAATATTTGGGTGGCTTACCTATCCATATCTCATATGGTGTCTGCCTTTAAATGGACATTTAGTGGAATATCTTTCAATTTTAAGTTATAGAGATCGTTTTCAAGTTCTCTAGCACCAATCAAACATTCATTCTTGTAAATGTTGCAAACACCTTTGCTAAATAAACAAGAATATCCATCTTTATCAACATAGAAATGGAGACAATGTTTTTCACCAAATCCGGTACAAACAAAACATCTCTTAAAATTAACTTAAAATCATTGTTCATAAGCAAGTAAACATCTCCAATAGCTTTGGCAGCAACTTTTGCTCCATTGCCCATCCTCTAGAAGGCCACACCTTCCTTAAGCTTCCTACTTCTTCTCATCACCTGTAAATCATTACAGAGATGTGAACCATAACCGGTATCTAATACCCAAGAAGTAGAGTTAATTGAAATGTTTATTTCAATTTAGAACATACCGTTTCCAGAACTCTTTTGGGCAAGATATTCCTTGTAGTTACGCCTCCAATGTCCAGGCTTCTTGCAGTGATGACATACATCATCAGTCTTGTCAGCGTTAACTGGTCTGGCTGCCTCAACGGGATTCGGAGATTGCCTCATCAAGGGCACGTTCTTCTTGGGACGTTGGAAAGAACGCTTATTTCCATTCCCATGTGGTTCAATCTTCGTACCAGATGAAGAACCCACATAAAGAACCAACTTCTCTTTCTTGATGGTTGATTCAAACGTAACAAGCATATTCACCAACTCCTCAAGGGTCGGCTCCATCTTGTTTATGTTTTAGTTCACCACAAAAGGATCAAATGAGCTAGGCAATGATAACAGCAACACGTCGGTCGTCAACTCCGAAGGCAAGATCAGATCCATGCCAACGAGCTTGTCCACGAGCCCAATCAACTTCAGGCCATGCTCATGGACCGAGGCCCCATCTCGCATGCGCAAAGTTATCAGCTCCTTGACGGTAGCATGCCTAAGAGGCCGTGTTTGCTCACCAAAGAGCTCCTTGAGATGCAACTGAATGTCAGCAGAACTCTTTGCATCCTCAAAACGCCTCTGCAGCTCATCATTCATAGAAGTCAGCATATAACACCTGGCTATCAAGTCATGGTCACACCATTCCTTGTAAGCCTGCAATTCCTCAGGAGTGCAGTCAGTCGGAGCCTCAACAGGGGGCGACTCAGTCAGTGTATATGCTACCCTTTCCGAATTCAAGACGATTTTTAGGTTTCTTAGCCAAGTGAGGTAATTAGGTCCAGTTAATATGTGTTTGTCGAGTATTACGGATATCGGATTGCGAATCGAAGACATTGTCAATTTTTACTGAAAAGAAAAAAACAGATAAATGTTGATGACTATTTTAAAATATTTAGTAAGATATGAAGTTTGGACTTTTACTTCATAAATATTTGCTCCCACTGTTTTGACATCTTTCACTACCCTCTAGTGAAAACGGGAAACTACTTTCCTCAGTAGGTACGTAAGGTCCAATTAGCGAATTATGATCCCAAATAATATCAGCCAATCACAATTCCTAAAAGGTAGTTTCCAATTGCATCACAATGCAACCTAGGTTGTAAAATTTTGTCTCACGTTTGATTAGGACCCAATAATATGACGTCGTTCATCTTCACGTGTCTAGCCTTACCCATCGATGTTGAACCTTAATGGACGGTCGCCATGAGTTCCCCCAATAATATGAGCCGAAATCATGGGAGTTCCACGTAGTTCACATCACCATGTCAATGGATGTCACAGCTTTCCGGCACCCAAAGCTCCCCAATAATATGAGCCGAGTCCCGAGTACGGGTAGCGTTCATCATGCACCCATTGTCGATGGAAGACAAGGAAATTATAAACAAATTTATAATTCTCCTTTTCGAGCTTGATATTAATTTTGAATCTTATTCAAAATGAGGGTTTTTAATTTTGAAAGGTCTCATCATTAATTTTATTTAAAAAGCTCGCCATGTTTGATCGTATGTTTTCCGGATTCATGCAACTTTGTTATTATCATAATAATAACGCACGTACTCATTATTTATAACATATCATGCATATATTATAAAAAGTAAACAAAACAAGGATGATCAATCGCCCCAATACTAACGGACCGAGTGCGCTAAACACGAGCCTAGGTCCAATCCCAGGGAAATGCACGGGATGCAAATGCAACTATTACATAAACTTCCAATATTTACATGTCTTCGATCTTCATAATCATCATGGCCACCATCTTCCAGTCTTGATCATCCACTATACTAATATTTACAAATAAATATCCATGGCAAATAGGGATACATCTCATGGTGTGGGAACGAGCCATAAACCAAGCCCACTTTAAATTTGATAATTATTACAATCATTCAACACAAAATATCCTATTATACACCTAGCAAATTGGGCAGGGCTTTTGATCATCCTTCATGCACAATATCACATATCATACACCATCAATTAATTATCACAATAATTAATTGATCCAATATTATATATCTTGATCCAATCACTAACCACTACGATTATAAACTAAATTAACAAAGTATACAAACACCTTTGTCTACTTTCCAATTAATTTATTTATAACCGAATTTCTTATAAATCACAATTTACTATAAATAATTAAAGTCCAACTTCAATTATTTATTTTATGAGAAAAATTTGCAACTTTTGTAATTTTAAACTTAAGGGCCCAAAAACTTATTTTTCACCAAAAACATTTTAACCCATTTAAAATTTGCAAATATGTTAGCCATCCAATGGCCCAACAACTCAAGGCCCATGACACTTTGATATTCCAAAACACTTTTGAAAACCCTAGTCTTCATCGCCGTCGCGGGAGCTCCGTCGCCGGATTCCGGCTACAAAATTTAATTTTTTTTAGTTTTTAATTTTTTTAATGGGGCTGTTCGGGCAGCCCCTCGGGCTGCCCTAGCTGCCCGAAATGGGCAGCCCCTCGGGCAGCAACATGCTGCCCGAAGTTCCCCACAATAGGCCTCGGTTTTTGGTTGCAAAATTACACTCATGCGGTTAGAAATCGATCTCAACATAATATCTTGTAATTGCTACACAAAATCGTAACCATAGCTCGGATACCACTTGAAAGGGGATCAGTTACAGTGACCGAAAGCGCAACGGAAGTTAAAAAATCGAAATTTTGCATGGAATTTTCGGCCACCCCATGAAATTGTGTAGCAAATACAATAAAACACAAAAATGACATTCATAGTGTATTTAGAATTTTACCTATCAATCACAAGGATTGATGTATGGCTCCAACTAAGGTGTAAACACCTTAGCTCTTCAATTGTAGAAACTATCTTCAAGCTTCCTTTGAGCACTCCTTGCTCAACTATTAAGCCCACCACCAACTAGGTAGATCCCCTCTTAATTTGCACTAGAAAACTAAGATGATTTTTCAATGAGAATTATTTTCTTTCCTCAACACTTGAAGAAGAAAATGGAGAGAAATTTTTGGAGAGAATCACTTGCTCATTTCGCCATAGTAGTTTAAAAAATGGGAGAGGAAGACTTGTCTTGGTCTTGCAAAAAGCAAAAGGCAAAAGTAGCATGCCAAGCCTTGATATTTGAAAAAGTTGTCTCCAACTCTTCACCTCCTATGCATGCAATATTATATGGTGTTTTTTAACAATTAAAAACCATGGACTAAATTTAATTATCTCAAACATTTTGAGATTAATTAAACATTACTTTAATTTACTCAAGTCCACTAGTTAAATAATTTATTTAAATTGAGCTCTACAAGACTCAATATAATTTAATTAATTCAACACTTGAATTAATTTAATTATTTGGACTCTACTAGGTCCACTAGTGTTTAATTAATTCAACACTTGAATTAATTTAATTTAGTCCATAATAATGTTTATGAAAATCACAATTTTCAAATACATTATTCACTTGGCCAACTTTTAATTTAGGAACACATTCATAAATTAAAATTTACATTTCTCTCATAGAAGTCATACTTCTATTTTTCTTTACGCTTATAAACTCATTTATAAGCCGTTCAATACATTAAACTAATTTTTCTTTTATAGAAGTCATACTTCTAATTTTCCTTACGCTTATAAACTCCTTTATAAGCCGTTCAACACATTGAACTATTTTTATTTCTCAACGGATCTAGAAAGCTAGTACTTGTGTGGCCCTCAATGGTTCATTGATACAACTAGCCGTGGGTTCACATCACCATGTGATTCGGACTAAACATGTCCTTATATGAGCATACCCCAATTGCTCCATTCTTACTTATCAACTCATTGATAACAAGAACGTCATAACTCAAGTCTGATAGTACCCAACCAATCATGTTAAACGCCTAGTAGCATCGCTTACCTGATTCCCTAGGTATCAAATGATAGTGCCTGCAAGAACCATTCAATTATGGTTAGCGTACAGTACGGTCTCTTCAACTCATATATCCCGACCGATTCGACAACCATTGGTTTATCGAGAGTTGTCAATGAATCGATACTATGTGTCATGTCGTAGTTGCATCGATGGTGTAATCTATGAAACCCCTTTCATAATTACCACCATACTCTGATCAGAGATTTCAACCTACACATACATGAGAACACATAGGATATCCATACCCGAAGGTAAGCGGTGAATCCCCGACTACAATGCATCGACTCCTATGTGTTTCGACAGAACACCAACCTTGCCACCTGATGACCTCATGAGAGTCGGTAAACAAGTCAAAGTGTAATTCTAGCACATAGAGTCTCATTGTTGTCCCTGGTCATAAGGACTAATGGTGTACAACCATAAACCAGGACGTTTCCACTCGATAAGTGAGAACCACTTGGAAAGTCCTTTATGGAGGGTTGTTCAGTGCAATCTACCAGGAGCACCTATCTGCATGCTCGGACATCACAATGTCCCCTACCAATGAAACATGGTACTCACATCGCAGATACTAGTCTCGAACTCTAGCGGCCTATATCCTTCTTAGCGGCGGCTGAATCGACTAGGAACTGTTTAGAATATACAGTATTCCAAATATGAGTTTCATGATACTCATCATATGAGCATCTCATATTCTTTCTACTATATGTATATTCAAGGACTTTATCTATGCAACTAGCATGGGTATACATATAAAGATTTTCCAAAACAATAATTTCAAATATTATTAAAATAAAGATTGCTAATACATAGAGTTTCATTGTGAACACTCGGCCAACACTTGGCTCGACGGGCACCTACTCTAACACACTTCCCCTCTCCCATGATCGAAATTCAGAGCATTTCAGAGTAGAAAATTCGTGAGCATCATAGCAAGAAATAGGAGAGAAAACCGAGAAAGAAAGCAAGGTAGCAAAACGCTCCATCTCCTCTGCGCTGCGTCGTTGCGTTCGTTCGTTTCTTTTCAAAACGAAACCAGGCATGCATATGTTCTTCCTTGCTCTTCAATCAAGTTGTATTATGAATTTTAAGCACTGCATGATCATGATCTTTCAATCAAACCGAAATCTTTCCATATTATTTTCGAAATATGAGTGCAGAATTTCGGCTACTCCATTTCATGCTTCACGGGTTGCATTGTTTTGATGGTTTCAGGTATTGGTTCGATTCCAGGCTCCCAAGGCTGCTCCTAGGCATGTAATAGGACATGTTAGGAACACATTTGTCCATTGGTTTGAGTCCCATGCTAGCCGAAATCAAGAAATGACAGCAACTCCCAAGCGTGTCCCTTTTTGCATTTGATTTTCTTTGTTGCTGTCAAAGGTGGATGGATCTGGTCCTGGCTACCCTAAGGGCTATAGCCATGACTAGAACCTCCGCTTGTGATGTCTAAGACGTGATCAAGTCGACCTTTTGAGGCTTGGTGCTTGGTTGCATCGGTTTTTAAATCAAAGAACAAGAACAGCCCCTTCCCCCATTCGGCTTCCTCATTTTTCAGCAAGTATAACATTCGGTTTTGAGGAATGGTGTGGATCTTAGTTGGCCTATGGATCTTAGCCATGGTTCATACCATACCTCTGAATGTCTAGATTGTGCCATGGTCAATCAAATGGCCACTGGAACAACACGAGACAGCAAACGAAGCAAAACACCACACGCATGCAAGGGTGCTCTCGGGTGTGACTTTCGGTTGAGTTATGGTGTGATGCGAATGGTGTCTGGCCTAGGGCCCTTAGCCATGGTTCAAATAATTACTTAGGATGTTCGGGTTGGCTCAGAGTCATGATTAAATACGATGTCGTTGGGCGTAATTGTCTCGTTTTTGGATTCAATTACAAAGTTTGGTCAAGAAAATTATTTGCCTATTTTTTTCATGTTAAATTTAGGTCGCAGCGAGCCTGGGAACGATCCAATCCATGTGGTAAAATAATACAGGATATTTCATTATGCCATTTAATTATATTACGTGCATAAAAAGATAAAATATTCATTTTTAAGATTTATGCGATATTTCTTGTGGCCATTTCACTATCATGGGAGCATAATATTATCCGGTCGCCAGTTACCTGTCAGTTCAGTTATGTACCACCCAGTATACTGTGGCATTAGTCTGATCAGACGTTCATTACTTCACCCGATCGCCAGTTACCGGTCATGGGAGCATTGTATTATCCGGTCGCCAGTTACTGGTCAGTTCAGTGCAAGGGCCACTTGCGTAGACCATAATCTCAACAGAAAATTATTACATGCTATTTCAGTACAGGGCTCCAAGGAGCAAACATTTTCACTATGATTTTCAGTTCAATTATGCAAAATTATAATTGCTCATGACAAGTTATTTTCACATTATGCCTCATGACATGATATTTTATTCTATACAAATTTTACTATATTATTTACTCGTTATTTACGATATATGCATGCTGAGTCTTTAAGCTCACTAGACTTGATTGTTGTAGGTACTGATGATGTCGGGGCCGAGGGCGGGGACCAGTGAGCTAGCTTGGGTTGACAGTAGTGGAACCCGAGGACCTCATTTACAGCACTTGCCATTTTTTTTATGCTCAAACATTTTATCAGTTGTTGGATACTTTAACTTGTTATTTTGGCGAGTAATAATTTCTTCCGCTGCTATTTTGAATATTTAAACTTGATTTATCAGTTGATTTCGTGAATGAGGCAATTTTGATTATTTTAAAAAGAAAATTTTAATTTTTTCCGCAAATTTTCAAACACGAATTTTCGGGCCATTATAAAACTATTCCCCAAATTCCTTAGCAATTGCAAAATAAATTCTTAATTTCCTCAAAAATTATCTTAATTGGTCCTTAATTTCAAAAATCCTACGATTAACCCATAAGTTTTTGGCATTCTTATTCCCTTCTATAGGTTTCTCATAACATAAATTTCGAAAATTTAAAGTTACTGACCTAAAAATCAATTCTTATAACCAATATTACCTTTCATCAAACTTAAAATCCCAATTTATACATTTTCTTACTCCCAAGTCTTTGCAAATCCTCGAATCATTATTTCTTATGAGTAATTCCCAAAAATTATTTCGACTAATAACCATGAATAAAAAAATATTTTCTTAGAAAATCTACGTCTCCCAAAAGCATTCATAGTATTCACGATTAACTTATAGCCCAAAGAGTAGAACGTTAATACTAAAACCCAAGATTCAACATGGTCCAATTTCCACCACAAAGCCAACATGCGTTGAAAACCAATAATTTCTTAATTCATATCGTAACATGTGTAAAAATTCTAAAGCATAAAAATCATATAATATCATAAAGCTATTAAACATGTGACGTAAACATATGATTCATATAAATATGCAGGTAACATCATAAAATCATATAAAGCATGTAAAAACTTACAACTTTGAGGCTTGACGACTGATCTTTCCGGCGCTGATGGTGGCACAATCCTTTACAGGAACCATTGCTCTGATACCAACTGAAACGTCTTGCCCTTTTTATTGCTTTAAAAGTACTAGAAATTTTTTTATATATAAGCACTCAATTTTCGGTGATACACATAAACCTCATGAAAATATTTTACCCTTTAAAATAAAACATCATCCAACTAGCATTTTAAAATCAAGTGAAATAGTCATAAAAATGAAATCGTTGCATGTTTTACCAAACCTAAAAAGCAATAGTTTGAAAAGAATAGCACATACTGAACCTCTCAAAAATCTCTCAAAAGCATAAATAAATAGTCTAAAATTTTTTAGCTTAAATCATGAATCATAAACGTAAATGCGGAAAAATAGAAGCGCTGGTCCTCGGGTTGTGTGCGCTTAGTCCAGTCAAATCATCCGTCAAGACCTCCCTCAACCTCACCTGCATCCATCACACCTAGTGAGTCTAAAGACTCAACACACCATAATTTTAATAATAAATAATACGTAATACAGTCAACATATAACAGTGAAAAATACTTGTACTTAAAATATCGTTTTCATGAAGATGCATAAACTTAACCATAAACATTTTCATGACATGCATTTCATAAACCTTAACCTTTTTCTTTTTTACTCAACATGACATGACATAAAACATTTTTCATGATCATAAACATTTTTCATTTTCCTTCTCTTTTTCCTTTGTTGAATTCAGATCGTTCATTGTGACTTTCCTGATCATGATCATAAATCGATGGATCCATCTACATGTAACCACAGTACTGGGCGGCGGGGGACACCAGCAACACTCTCACCGGTCAACTGGGTCTTGGCCTATCATTTTTCGAATAGAAATACGATCGTCGGGGCTCCCTCTGGGGCTTTTCCCATAAATGGGCTCCCTCTGGAGCCTTTTCCCCTCACGATATCCCCATTTTTACTGTTACCACAAAACCATTACCACATATTCGTAATGATGGAAACACGATCGTCGGGCTCTCACTTGGACCATAACCCTCACGACGTCGCCAACATTAACGAATTAGTCACAATCAATTCATTTTCTTCAACATTTACATTCTCATCACTTTATAAAAATCAAGCATAACACAACATTTTGTTTTTGAAACCAAGCATGCAACATGTCTTTTAAATGTGTTCCTTAAATTATAAAAATCTCTTAGACATTTAAAAATCCTAATTTAATCATGAACATTTCATAAACATTTAAAAATAACCATAATATCATAAAAATAGTATTTAGGGTACTGCCATGACGTTTACTAATTTTCCGGTGTAAAAAGACTGTTTTACCCCTGGACGTGACATTTTACGTTTTTGACATTTTCTTAACTTCATTGACTCTAATATGTCCCAAATAATTATTTAAGCCAATGGGAATTTTCTCATATTTTTATTTAGCTTAATTCGATGACTTTTAAATAAATCTTTAAATGTGACATATTAATGCTTTTTAATCCCGAATTAAACCAAACCCTAATATAAAATTCCCAAATTGAAAACTTAGACTTTTAATAATTATTTAAGCTTAAACCTAATTTTTCATAATTTTATAAAGCCTAAAACTAGGCGTTTCAATTAACTCGTTAATTAGCGTTTCGTGCGCCGATTAAATCTCGAATAAATCCAAAACACATTATTTTGATCCCAAATTTTAACATAATCTTTTTATGATTTATTATACCCTTCCAAGTCATGAGTCACACCCGTGGACCCATGGATTCATTTTTTGTTCTTTAATTTTCGTTTTTGACCCTTAATCGAATGCACCGAGCCATCTCCTAATTTACTCGAGCCACGCCCAAGCCTCCTTGAGCCAAAACCTAGCCAACCCATCTAGGCACCCTACTGACGAAGCCCAGCCCAAAGAACAATCACCTAGCTCGCTCAAACACACCTTCAACTTGACCCCAATTTCTGCATGTTTTGAGAGTGAGTCTCCTAGCTTCTGTAGAACTCCTAACCCAACTAGGGAACTTCCAGCTGAGCAACTACCAAGCCCACACAACCTTAACCATCCTTGGGCCATGGCCAGCCCCTACCCAGACCAGCCCAAGCCCTGAACCCAAGAGGCGAAGCACATAAATCAGAAGAGCAGCCTGCGCGTTCTTCCTTGCTCCCTCACGTTTTCCTTACTTTGGTCGAGCCAGCAGCAAGCCAGCCGCACCAGGCCCTAGCCCGACCCCTGCCCATGACCCTTGGACCCTGAGGAACCTACCCTGAGCCACCTATCCCCAGCAGCAACCCACCTGGATGCTGTCACAGATCACGAACATAATTTTTGGGGGAGAGTCCCTCATCACGTGGACTCTTCCCCAGCCCATGGCTCGAGCCACCCTCGAGTCCCAACCTTCCTGACCCTCTCTGGAACACCCTGAGCCACAGCCTAGATGTCCTAGTCCAGCCCTCTCTCGAGCCACCCTCACAAATCTCTCGGTCGCCCTCAAGTATGCCTCGGAAGAGCCCTTTCACGTGGGGACTCTTCTCCAGCCCCTTAGCTGTGGCGACACGGGCTCTAGCTCAATTATCTTTGGGATTAATTGAATCTTTTCTAGAAAATATGGGTCAAAATTTTTTTTGCTTTTAATATCAAAAACAATTTTATAAAAAATCATACACAAATGATACCTCTATTTGATTTCAACAAACATAAGTACGTGTCTTGTTCCATTTCATGCTTAAATAATAACTAGTATTTGAAACACATTACATATCAAATGTAAACACTACTAGTTTATCTGCTATGCCCGTGATCACCACGCTATCTCGATCTCTCATCTTTGTCTCGACCCTGATCCTGCCCCACCTGTTGTCATGCACACATACAAACAAGACAACTGCCGGATAACTCCGGTGAGAATAAATCCCAGTATAAACAATGTATACATACAATTAACTGAACTAACATAAAAGCATGGAACATATATCACTGCATGTATCATAATCTCAAATTTGATTCAATATCAAACAGTAACTAAAACATGGATCGTAATCTACGAAACATAATCTATACAATCTGTAATTCAATTCTTGACTCGGCATCTCAGACTCGACTCATCTCTCTTCTAATCTAGGGATCCCAGTGAATAAGAACGTAACAAGTCTCCCACCTACTATTACCGTTCGCGGTGGTGGTACGTTCTTATTTCTGGACTTTGATCTACTCTATATCGAATTATCTGCAATAAAGACAGCTCTGTCTCCTAAGCATATCGATACACCAAACGTCCAGTGTCTTAGCATATTTGCCAAAGACTAGTTAATCCTACTCTGACAATGTGCAATGGGCCAGTAACTAGTCTGTCATAATCTAGCCCCTCTGTCAGTGACTCTCACTCAATAGCTATCTGCTATCCTCTACTTTCCTAGCAATCACTAACAGGAACATACTCATTCACATAACACAAAGGTATGAAAATAGAACAATACAAGTATGTGGTTTAGGGAAACTCGAGTTAAATCTAACTCAAGTCGATCTCCCAGTTAACATCGATTTATACCTTTCTTTTCTCGATCTGACGAAGTCGAAGTCTCAGTCTCAAATTCAAATCTGTCCATACCCAATCTGGCAATGACAATACCGAATAGCCATAATATCAATAAACATTCTCGAATCAATACTAGATATAATCAGAATGAAATCAAATTCTATTTCAACGGCATAACTGCACAAGAACGATATACACAGAAATATCATATCTATCAGATATCAATCCCAACATCTCATAATAAATGATAATACAAATCTAATATCAAATCATAATCAATCATGCATCGGATTAATATCAATCTACTGATTCGACTGCATAACGGCGTAATCTCGCGATACCGGTCAACTCAAACATCAATAATCAATACAAGAACTCATAATCCTCATCATAAACACATCTACCATGCTGAAATCTGCATATACCCAACTCAAGACATGCTGAACATAATAATAATAGCATATGATGTTCGTTCTTCAATCCGGTTGCGAATATAAGTTCATAATAATCACAAGAACACATAATATGTGGGGACCCGGACGCTAATCATCATCTTAATCATCTTTGAGATTTAATTATCAATTAAGATAAACAGGGTCTAAAATTTTTTTTCTTTACAATGCGGAAGGTAATGGAATTAATCTATTATACAAACCAGTATAATAATACAAATCTTGTACAACATGCTTCTAGTTCAAACTAGTCTAAGGTTTAACTACTAAATTTCAAGTATTAAACAAAGTCTACATCCATGTCCGGAATCACCACTCTAATCTCGATCTCTCATCATCTTCTTGACCCCGATCTTGTCCCACCTGTTTTCATGCACACATACAAACAAGACAGCAGCCGGATACTCCGGTGAGAATAAATCCCAGTATAAATAATGTATACATGCAGTTAACTGAATTAACATAAAAGCATGAATTATATCTTATCACATGTAGCATAATCAAACAACATGTATCCATACAAGTCTATAAATAAAACATGAATCGTAATCTATGAAACATAAATCAATACGGATCTGTAAATTAAATTCTAGTCTCAATATCTAAAACTCGACTCATCTCTCATTCTAATCTAGGGATCCCGGTGAATAAGAACGTAACAAGTCTCCCACCTACTACTACCAGTCGCAGTGACGGTACGTTCTTATTTCTGGACTTTGGTCTAATCTATATCAATAGAATGCTATCTGTATCTGAAGCATAACGATATACCAAACGTCCAGTGCCTTGGCGTATCTACCAAGACTAAGCCTATTCTGACAATGTGCAATGGGTCAGTGACAAATCTGTCATAATCTCACCCCTCTGTCAGTGACTCTCACTTAATAGCTATCTGCTCTCTACTTCTAATTCAATCGAATAAGCACAATCATTTAAAGAAAGCATAAAGGTACAACAGAAACAATACCATGCGAGTATGTGGTTTAGGGAAACTCGAGTTAAATCTAACTCAAGTCGATCTCCCAATTAACATCGATTTATACCTTTCTCTTCTCGGTCTGATAAAGACGAAGTCTTGTATTCCAATCTGTCCATTTCCAAATCTGATAATGACAATCATATAAATATCATATCAGTATATAACTCAATTCAAGACCTGTTCTGATCAATACTCAAATCGGTATATAATCTGATCCATATCTGAACAAGGTACAATCTAATTCATATTAATGATATAACATTACAATCAAAATCATTACTGAATCTGATCAATATCAATCTACTGTTATTTCGACGACATAACAATACAGTCACGATAATCTCGTCTATCTCAACATCACAGATATAATACCAAAATCCAGTACAACTCATAATCTGAATAATAACACAACTCTGATATAGAATCTCACTAAATCAACTCTGAAATTCATAACAATGTCATATGCTATCATTTTCTCGATCCGGTTTCGATTATACTATGTCCAACATGTCAAGAACACATAATAACAACCAATATCTGATTTCCCCAACATCTCAACTTCAAAGCATGTTGAAAGTGAACAATACTTACATCCTCTTGTAGCCTTCAAAGAGAGGAATCCAAATCTATATTTAGATTCAAGTTTTAATGTATAAATCTTACCCAATCACAATTATAAATTTGGAAGAACTTGAGGAATTGTTGAAGATGCTCTCGGTTCTGAGTTCTGAAAATGAGAAAGACTAAATCAGTCCAATATCGATATATATATATGCCATGTGTCACAACAAGGAACAAAGGTGGATTTCTCGCATGCAGCACCGCGGGTGCGGTCACTCTTCACCGCGGGTGCGCTGTGCCCACGGCATGCCTTTCACTTTCTGAAATTCTACGACCGCGGGTGCGGTCCCTCCTTCACCGCGGGTGCGGTCTTGCTTCGAATAAAATTTCCTACCCTACTGGCCATGCACCGCGGGTGCGGTACTTCTTCACCGCGGGTGCGGTGTCACTTCTGTAAATAATCTCCAACTCTCTGTCCATCAACCGCGGGTGCGGTCTTGTTCGTAGCGCGGGTGCGCTCATGCTACTGTAATTCTTCCACAATTCATGAGCTCAACCGCGGGTGCGGTCCTTTCCTTACCGCAGGTGCGGTCTATATTTCATGCAACACTTCCTAATCTCATTTAGTGCCTCTCATTACATGTCATGCATACTCATATCTTCCGAATATCACATCAATGAAGACTAATAAATCTCGAGCCTTACATTTCTCCCCCTCTTAGATCTGAGTTCGTCCTCGAACTCGCAAGTAATCAATTCAGACATATCAGAAGGAATGTATACAGAGTTTAAATCAGAAACTCATCTCAATGAATCCATTCTAAAATCTTAATCTCATGACAAGTTCTGTCTTTCAGATAGTCTCTTTTATGCCCTGTCAACTTACTATATTTTCAATAATAGAATAGTCTTTATTGAGAAATATCTTTCTTGTACGGATCTGTTATTCTAAATTGGAATAATAATTCAAGAGCATAATATCATAATACCCTTCGAAATAACTCTGACCGAATCAATCTCACAATAGTGGCTATACAACATCTGTATATACCAATCAACAGCTCATAATAAATCAATATCATCAGCTATTATCAAATCTATTTATTCGAGTCAAGGATATATTAAATCTTCGGCCCCAAATACCAATCGTCATCATCCGATGTTGGCGTATTAAGTCTGTCTGGTCTGAGCTATCTTTATTTTCTTCTGAATTAGCTACATTTCCTTTGTCATATCTCTGACCGTATCAAATCTTATCTCAAGTATCTCCGAGATATTATTCTTATCCCAAAGAAATCTACAGTACTCACTGTACAATGTATCGTCTGTAACTATTTCATTATCTATCTGATTATCTGATAATTATTATCGTACAATAATTCACACAGCGACAATATGTCATGTCAACTAGTGCTAACATCCAGCACTACAACTCCATAAATATCTTTTAATATATGGATAGTACACTCTAGCTATCTATCAGTCGGTGGATAATATATGAATGAGTTCATGGTATATTCTGCCCCAATTACAAACTCAATCAAAATCTAAAATCTGATATAATCTACTCCCACATTCTGATCAATCTGACCGTTTCTTTGACATCGATCTTTGTCATCTGGTCATGTTTGTACGTCATCTTGTACAAACTAATATATGTAGATTGAACAATCTGTCAATCACAATCATATCGTATCACAATCTGGAAGGTATTATAGTGATCTCATTACGAAATTCATCGAATTATACCCCCCATGTCTAGTCAGAAATATACCAATTCTGTAATAACTCTTCTGATTTCTATCTTTCTATTTTCATTGATTGGCGGTTCAGACATTTCAGTACAATTCTGCCAACATTTCAGCATAAATTCTGCCATAACTGATTTAATCTGTCTATATCAAAACTATTTGTTCGAATTATCATATACTTTCTGTTACCTGAACGACTACTGAATCCATTTCTGTACGCTTCTGACCCTATCTGTCATTTCCAATTCGAACTATTTGGTATAAACAATCAGTTAATAATATAAATTAAAGAAAAATACCTACCTGGCATTCGGTTCTGATTGTCGATATCAAATTCTGTTGTACAATTCTGAAACATTTGACATCTCAAGATAATCATTCTCATACCGTAAAATCACATATCTGTCACTCTGATCGATGCTTTGTTCTGATTATTGAAATTAAGCTCTGAACATTCTGATTATATTTCTGATCTACTGAAATTTTCGAATTCAACTCTGATTCGGATTGAACGGTATATAATCTCAAAGGTTCACATTGATCTGTATCAAATACGGCTGTAGAAATATAACAATACTCAGGCAGACACAAAATAACAATCGTATACGAAAATCTGTCAATTCAGACCAAACATAAATTTCTGACATTTCTGACATTTATTCTCTTTCTTATATCGGTATTATTCTCAGTTCTGATCTCAACTATGTCAAAATCAATCGATATACTAACTTCAGATATCGCATATTCTGAATACAATCTGTTTCAAGCAGGATTCATATCTGAATAATTTCTGTATACAATAATCACAGTTCTCAAAGTATTCAATACAATCTTCAGATATTTGATTCGGTCAATCTGATGTTGTAAGTATATCAAGCTATCATAGATACAACAAACATGAACTCAACAGAAAATCTCGGAACCTACTGAAACATGCCAACGAGAAACACTAAATCAGATGTAACTCCTGGTCGGTACTCTTCTACTGATCTTTCAATTCTTTCAGTGTCATTCTGTACATTCAATATCATCCTGTACTGAATTCTAAAACGACACCCAATACCTGGTATCGATTCAATTCTGAAATTTATCTTTCTGATATAAAGCAAATCTGAAATCTTATCTGGCAATTATCAGCCAACTCGTACATCATTGGCAATCTGCCAATGCTAGGCTCGATTTCAGTGCATCTACTGAATACATAAGGATACCATCTGCTCCTTTCTGTATCAATCGAGTCATAGACAATAGAGATATCAAAGGAATTCTAAAACTAGAATCCTTACCGTGAAATCTTTACTCATCAGCCATATCTGGTCTGAATTTTATACTCTCCTGAAAGGAATCTATAATAGTTCTATACTTGTTTAGCATATTAATATCAATAATGCAGTCAAATTAGAAAACACAGTTAATCATAATCTAACTCAATCTTATTCTCATCTTACTGTAGTATACAATATTTCACAGAAATCTCTGATATCCATCTTTCTTTCCAAAAAAATAAGGGAATAAATACTACAGTACAATTAGACTCAACAGATACAGCATATCTCAATGCAACTCAGTCAAAGATGATCGTAGGGAATGCATTAGTATATATCAATACCTATGCAATATAATCATAAAAGAACAATACCTGCCACTCTATCTTCAGGTGTGTCCTATGTCTGTTCCTCGGTCTTCTGCTCCCTAAAATCTTCGGTAACTTCTCTGAGGACAAACTCTAGCAAAGTGTCCCGGCTGTCTACAAATATGGCAACTACTAGTCACTCCCTGGCATTGCTCTGTGGAATGTCTCCCTCCGCAAGTTCTGCAATATACTCCAGTACAACTCGGGCTGGAACCACTGGAGCTAGACGAACCACTCAGTACGCTCCCTAACTTCTTGAATGGCTTCTTTTGAGCTTTCAGCAAATCTTGCTTTCCACTCGTACTGCCGCGATCAAGTCGGAGAGGGAATTGCTGTACCTAGGTTGCATCGCATACACCCTTTTTAGTTGTCTAATCAGACTCGCATCCGCTCTCTTCGCTCTACTCAAGGCATCAACAAAATGGTAAGGTCGCTGCATATTCATCAATGCAACTATCTCCGTGTTCAATCCTTTGACGAACTGATCTGCTACAACTTCATCATTCCCAATTATATTAGGAGCAAAACAGCAGTAGATTAGAGAATTTAGCAACATATTCTTCAATATTCAGTTGACCTTGTCTCAATTCTCAAACTCAGCTTTCTTGTCCTCCCGGTACGAAACTGAGAAAAATCTTCGATAAAATTCAGTTCTGAATATTTCCCACGAGATCACTGTACCTCTCTGTTCTAGCATTCTTTTACTTGTAATCCACCAACTTCTGGCAGTCTCTCGTAACTGGTGGAATATCAGTTTAATTCTCTGCTCATTTGAATAATCAAGTAAATCAAACAGTATTTCTATGTCATCAAACCAGTTCTCACAATCTTCATACGTCTCGACACCACTCAGAATCGGCGGCTGAAATAACTGAAATTCTTTCAACTGTATTTCCATCTGAGTTTCTGATACATCTATCTGTTCAGTCGAAGTACTACCCCTTTCTGGAATTCTCTGTGGAGGTATATCTGCTTATCAAAACATTAGTACTCAAATACTACAAATCTGTTCCAATCTTTCTCCGATCATCTTACTGCTGATCAAGAATCAAAGCTGATTCATACTCAATAATACATATTACCAATTCAAATCAGATACTTAGATAACATGTATTTTAAAGCAGTAAAGCATAATGTCATGCTAGCACACACAATGTAAGTCAACATTAAAATAAATCTCATGCTAGCAATCACATGCAAGGAAAGAAAACTCAATCTACCCCGCTCATTCCCTTTTATCTCAGTCTAAAGGATCTATCACTCTGATACCACCTGTTGTGGGGACCAGGACGCTAATCATCATCTTAATCATCTTTGGGATTTAATTATCAATTAAGATAAACAGGGTCTAAAATTTTTTTCTTTACAATGCGGAAGGTAATGGAATCAATCAATTATACAAACCAGTATAATAATACAAATCTTGTACAACATGCTTCAAGTTCAAACTAGTCTAAGGTTTAACTACTAAATTTCAAGTATTAAACCAAGTCTATATCCATGTCAGGAATCACCACTCTAATCTCGATCTCTCATCATCTTCTTGACCCAGATCTTGTCCCACCTGTTGTCATGCACACATACAAACAAGACAACAGCCGGATACTCCGGTGAGAATAAATCCAAGTATAAATAATGTATACATGCAGTTAACTGAATTAACATAAAAGCATGAATTATATCTTATTACATGTAGCATAACCAAACAACATGTATCCATACCAGTCTGTAAATAAAACATGAATCGTAATCTACGAAACATAAATCAATACGGATCTGTAAATCAAATTCTAGTCTCAATATTTAAAACTCGACTCATCTTTCATTCTAATCTAGGGATCCCGGTGAATAAGAACGTAACAAGTCTCCCACCTACTACTACCAGTCGCAGTGGCGGTACTTTCTTATTTCTGGACTTTGGTCTAATCTATATCGAATAGAATGCTATCTGTATCTGAAGCATAACGATATACCAAACGTCCAGTGCCTTGGCGTATCTACCAAGACTAAGCCTATTCTGACAATGTGCAATGGGTCAGTGACAAGTATGTGGTTTAAAGAAACTCGAGTAGAATCTAACTCAAGTCGATCTCCCAATAAACATCAATTTATACCTTTGTCTTCTCGGTCTGACGAAGACGAAGTCTCGTATCCCAATCTGTCCATATCCAAATCTGATAATGACAATCATATAAATACCATATCAGTATATAACTCAATTCAAGACCTGTTCTGATCAATACTCAAATCGGTATATAATCTGATCCATATCTGAACAAGGTACAATCTAATTCATATCAATGATGTCACGATACAATCAAAATCATTACTGAATCTGATCAATATCAATCTACTGATGTTTCGACGGCATAACAATACAGTCACGATAATCCTGTCTATCTCAACATCACAGATATAATACCAGAATCCAGTACAACTCATAATCTGAATAATAACACAACTCTGATATAGAATCTCACTAAATCAACTCTGAAATTCATAACAAATGTCATATGCTATCATTTTCTCGATCCGGTTTCGATTATACTATGTCCAACATGTCAAGATTGCATAATAACAACCAATATCTGATTTCCCCAACATCTCAACTTCAAAGCATGTTGAAAGTGAACAATACTTACATCCTCTTGTAGCCTTCAAAGAGAGGAATCCAAATCTATATTTAGATTCAAGTTTTAGTGTATAAATATCACCCAATCACTATTATAAATTTGGAAGAACTTGAGGAATTGTTGAAGATGCTCTCGGTTTTGAGTTCTGAAAATGAGAAAGACGAAATCAGTCCAATATCTATATATATATATGCCATGTGTCACAAAAAGGAACAAAGGTGGGTTTCTCGCATGCAGCACCGCGGGTGCGGTCACTCTTCACCGCGGGTGCGCTGTGCCCACGACATGCCTTTCATTTTCTGAAATTCTACGACCGCGGGTGCGGTCTTGCTTCGAATAAAATTTCCTACCCTACTGGCCATGCACCGCGGGTGCGGTACTTCTTCACCGCGGGTGCGGTGTCACTTCTGTAAATAATCTCCAACTCTCTGTCCATCAACCGCGGGTGCGGTCTTGTTCGTAGCGCGGGTGCGCTCATGCTACTGTAATTCTTCCACAATTCATGAGCTCAACCGCGGGTGCGGTCCTTTCCTTACCGCAGGTGCGGTCTATATTTCATGCAACACATCCTAATCTCATTTAGTGCCTCTCATTACATGTCATACATACTCATATCTTCCGAATATCACATCAATGAAGACTAATAAATCTCGAGCCTTACATAATAGAAACCAAAATATGATTTCCCCAACATCTCAACTTCATAACATGCTGAAATGTAATAATACTTACCTCCTTTCGAAGCTGGTGATGAGAGGAACACGAATCTAGTCTCAGATTGAAAATCGGGTGGTTCGATTCTTCACAACAAACAATCTAAGCTATTAAGAAACTTGAGGTACTTTTCAAGGAGGTTTTCTCGGTGGAATCTGCTGAAAGAGTGAAGAGAATGAAGCCAAGTCTCTATATATCTCTTGCATGGGGAGTAACACATGGTTCATTTTCCATTCTGCACGTTGCACTGCAGGTGGGCTATTCATCAGACCGCGGGTGCGCTGAGCGTTCCGGATCACATCCAACAATTCAGAAGGAACGACCGCGGGTGCGCTATGTCTTGGGCCGCGGGTGCGCTGTCCTTACTGTCCCAGCACCGCGGGAGCGGTGTGGGATGTGTTCTCTACAATATACCCTACTGCCCTACAACCGCAGGCATGGTAGAAATGCCGGTGCGGGTGCAACCTCTCTTCCATGTCACACTTCATAATTTTGTTTTTCCAACCTAAGATTCTCGTGCCTTACATTTCTCACCCTCTTAGATATTAGTTCGTCCTCGAACTCACAAGTAATCAATCAAAGCATGTAAATGAAGCACTATAATCAAATGTTGAATAAATACTCACGTTATGGAAATAACTCTGGATATCTTTGTCTCATCTCTGATTCTGTTTCCCAAGTCGCTTCGTCAGTGTCATTACGACTCCACTGGACTTTCACTAGCGGAATAGTTTTCGTTCTGAAAAATCTTCTTTCCACTAACTCTGACTCCAATCTGGAATAATAATTCAAGAAGTATAATATCTAATACACTTGAAATAATTCTGATAAAATCGATCTCGATTGCATGCTATACAATATCAGTATATACCAATTAATACTCATAATAAATCAATATCATCATCAACTATAAAATCGGTTCAATCCCAAGCAAGTCAATATTCAATCTTTTGCCTCAACCACTAATGGTCATCGTCCGACGTGGCATATTTAATCTGTCTATTTTGAGCTGTCTTCATTTTCTTCTGAATCAGCTTCACTTTCTTTGTCATATCTCTGATCATATCAGGTTCCGTTTTAGGTACCTCAGAGATATTATACTCATACGGTGGAAATCTGCAGTTCTCTCTTTACAATGTTCCGAATGAGGCTATCTCAACACTCATCTGATAGCTATTATTGTACAATAATTCACACAGTGACAACAAATCTTGTCAACTAGTGATAAAATCAAGCATTACAGTCCATTTATATTCTTTAGAGTCTTGGATAGTTCACTCCGACTATCCGTCAATCTGTAGATAATATAAGAAAGAGCTGGTCGTATACTATGCTAAAAGTACGAAATTAACCGAAAATTACGGTCTAAGATAATCAAGTTTGACGTTCTGTGCAGTCTGACCACTTTTCTGATAGCAATCTCAGTCATCTGGTCGTACCTGTACATGGTCTTTGTACGAAATAATATTTACAGATTTGATCAATCTGTCACTCACAATTACCTCGCATCATGATCTTGAAAAGATCTCAGTAGTTTTGTCACAAAATTTCATGGAAATGTACTCCCATTTCCATTTAAGAACATACAAGTTCTGTAATAAATCTTTTGGTTTCTATCTTTCTGTCTTCATCCGTCGGCAATTCAGACATTTCAGTACAAACTCTGCCACCACTGCTTCTATCTGTTTCCCTAAAATCTGTCTTTTCAATTCATCATACATCTCTCTGCCCTCAGGATGGATATTGAAACGACAACTGTGCATTTCTGATAATATCTGTTGTTTTAAATCTGCAATATTCAGCACAATCAAGACGATTATTCTCATATAGTATGCTGTCACATACCTATTACTCTGATTGATACTCTACTCTTGATTATCGAAATCAAGTTCTGAACATTTTGATCAATTTCTGAACTGCTTTAATTATCGAAATCAGCACCGATTTAGCTTGTACCGTATAAAGTCTCAATGGTATACAATCTGTATTAAATACGGATCTAGAAGATAACAATTCTCAAGCAGATTTTATATAATAGTCGTACAAAATAGCCTGCTAAACTCATGCATCTATGAATTTCTGACATCGATATCATTCTCAATCAACTGATCACAACCACTATCTTCGAATATCACATACCTCGAATATAATCTATCTCAGTCAAGATTCACAACTCAACACTTTCTGTATACAACATTTCAGTTCTCAGAATATTCAATACAAAATTTCAAATATTCGGTTCAGTCAGTCATATACTTCGAATATATCAGAGTATTATTGATAGAACGAGCATAAAATCATCAGAATCCTTCTAACCATAAGGTTCCCCACTCATAAATATAACTGAAGCATGCTAAAGAGAAATACTAAATCAGATCTACTCTCGGCCAGTACTCGTCTAACTGATCTTTCAATTCTTTTCATTCAATCAGTGTCATTCTGTAGGAGTTCTAAAAATAGGAACAATACCTGGTATCGAGTCAAGACTGAAATCAATCTTCCTGACTGAAGGCAAACCTGGCATCTCATCTGGGAAGACTGTAACAACTCTCCTGCTACTCGCAAATCAGTCAATGATACGCACAATTTCAATAAATCAACTGAATACATATGGAATCCTTCTGTTTCTTTCGATAATCATCGAATCATATATAATACGGATATCAAAGGAATTCTAGATCTAGAATCCTTATCGTACAATATTCATTCTTCGGCCATTTCAGGTCCGAATCTTACTATCTCCCGGAAGGAGTCTACGATAATTTCGTACTTTGTCAACATATCTATAGCAATAAAAGAATCAAAATCGAGCAACCCAAGTATTATATCATCTAACTCAATCTCACTATCTATAACACTGTAGCATACACTGTCTAACAGATGTTACTGATACAAAACCTCTCCTCAAAGATGAAGAGATAATTACTACATCAACTAATGACTCAATAGGCAAAGCATTTATCAATACAATTCATTCAGAAATCATATATAGGATGTACGAGCATCTCTCAATACATACGTAAAATAATTACAAAAGAACAGTTACCTGTCACTATCTCATCAAGTACATTCTGGGTCTGTCCCTCAGTCCCCGTAACCACTCTGGTTCTTTTCTGCTCCTAGTTGGGACTGGAATCTTCGGGAACCTCTCTGCGTACATACTCTGGCAAAATGTCCAGGCTGTCGGCAGATACGGCAACTACCACTTACTCCTTGGCATTGCTCTATGGGATGTCTCCCTCCACAAGTTCTGCAACAGACCCCGGTATAACTCGGGCTAGAACCACTGGAGCTAGATGAACCGCTCCCTAACTTCTTGAACTGCTTCTTTCGAGCTTGTAACTGTTCTTTCTTTCCACCACTGCGGTTGCCAATCTTGACTCTGGGAGGCAGTTGCAGTGAACTCAAGGCTGGAAGAACATACGAAGCTCCCTTTTGTCTCATTAGAACTGCTTCTGCTCTTTTAGCTCTATTCAGTGCATCAGCAAAGTTATTCGATCGTTTCAAATTTTCCAATGTACGTATCTCCAGATTCAATCCCTGAATGAACTGATCAACTACAGCTCCATCATTCCTAGCTACGTGAGGAGCAAAACGTAGCAAGGTAAAGAACTGGGCCAAATACTCATCAATAATCAACTGACCATGTCTCAGATTTGTAAACTCTGCACCTTTGTCCTGTCTGTATGATACAGGGAAAAATCTTTGATAGAATTCAGTTTTGAAGATTTTCCACGTAATCACTGTATCACGCTGTTCTAAAGTTTCCTTGGTTACCAGCCACCAACTCCTTGCAATCTCGTATAATTGGTGCCCAATCAGTTTAACTCTACACTCATCTGTGAAATCGAGAAATTCAAATAGCATTTCTATGTCATCTAGCCATTTCTCACAATCAACTGGCGTCTCAGTACCCTTCAGAATCGGCGGTTTAAATGATTGAAACCTCTTCAACTGTGTTTCCATCAGAGTTTCTGACACATCCATCTGATTAGTCAAAGTACTACCTCGTTCTGGAATTCTTCGATGAGGTATATCTGATTATCATAAGAGTTAGCAATCATATGAGACAAATCTGTCTCAGTCCTTTTCTGATCAGCTTACCTCTGATCAAGAATCGGTTCTGATTCATTTTCAAATAATACAGGGTACAAGTTACCAAATAAATCATATCATCAGGTAACATGTTGTCATACTAGAATATAACAATTGTAAAATCAACAAAAGATAATTCACATGCTAGCACACAGAAGCAAGAAAGAAAACTCAATCTACCCCGCTCACTCTCTTCTAGTTCAATCTAAAGGATCTATTGCTCTGATACCACCTGTTGTGGGGACCCGGGCTCTAGCTCAGTTATCTTTGGGATTAATTGAATCTTTGCAAGAAAATGTGGGTCAAAATTTTTTTTGCTTTTAATATCAAAAACAATTGTATAAAAAATCATACACAAATGATACCTCTATTTGATTTCAACAAACATAAGTACGTGTCTTGTTCCATTTCATATTTAAATAAACTAGTATTTGAAACACATTACATATCAAATGTAAACACTACTAGTTTATCTGCTACGCCCGTGATCACCACGCTATCTCGATCTATCATCTTTGTCTCGACCCTAATCCTTCCCCACCTGTTGTCAGGCACACATACAAACAAGACAAAAGCCGGATAACTCCGATGAGAATAAATACCAGTATAAACAATGTATACATACAATTAACTGAAATAACATAAAAGCATGGAACATATATCACTGCATGTATCATAATCTGAAATTTGATTCAATATCAAACAATAACTTAAACATGGATCGTAATCTACGAAATATAATCTATACAATCTGTAATTCAATTCTTGACTCGGCATCTCAGACTCGACTCATCTCTCTTCTAATCTAGGGATCCCAGTGAATAAGAACGTAATAAGTCTCCCACCTACTACTACCGTTCGCGGTGGTGGTACGTTCTTATTTCTGGACTTTGGTCTACTCTATATCGAATTATCTGCAATAAGGACAGCTCTGTCTCCTAAGCATATCGATACACCAAACGTCCAATGTCTTAGAATATCTGCCAAAGACTAGTTAATCCTACTCTGACAATATGCAATGGGCCAGTGACTACTCTGTCATAATCTAGCCCCTCTGTCAGTGACTCTCACTCAATAGCTATCTGCTATCCTCTGCTTTCCTAGCAATCACTAACAGGAACATACTCATTCACATAACACAAAGGTAAGAAAACAGAACAATACAAGTATGTTGTTTAGGGAAACTCGAGTTAAATCTAACTCAAGTCGATCTCCCAGTTAACATCGATTTATACCTTTCTCTTCTCGATCTGACGAAGTCTCAGTCTCAGTCTCAAATTCAAATATGTCCATACCCATTCTGGCAATGACAATACCGAATAGCCATAATATAAATAAACATTCTCGAATCAATACTGGATATAATCATAACGAAATCAAATTCTATTTCAACGGCATAACTACAAAAGAACGATATACCCAGAAATATCATATCTATCAGATATCAATCCCAACATCTAATAATCAATGATAATACAAATCTAATATCAAATCTTAATCAATCCTGCATCGGATTAATATCAATCTACTGATTCAACAGCATAACGGCATAATCTCGCGATACCGGTCAACTCAAACATCAATAATCAATACAAGAACTCATACTCCTCATCATAAACACATCTACCATGCTGAAATCTGCATATACCCAACTCAAGACATGCTGAACATAATAATAATAGCATACGATGTTCGTTCTTCGATCCGGTTGCGAATATACGTTCATAATTGTAAGGCTCGAGATTTATTAGTCTTCGTTGATGTGATATTCGGAAGATATGAGTATGCATGACATGTAATGAGAAGCACTAAATGAGATTATGAAGTGGTGCATGAAATATAGACCGCACCCGCGGTTGAGCTCATGAATTGTGGAAGAATTACAGTAGCATGAGCGCACCCGCGCTACGAACAAGATCGCACCCGCGGTTGAGGGACAGAGAGTTGGAGATTAATTACGGAAGTGACACCGCACCCGCAGTGCTAGACAGACCGCACCCGCGGTGTTGTACCAGTAAGGTCAGCGCACCCGCGTTAAAAGACAGAGCGCACCCGCGGTCCAAGCTTCGGGGAAAGTTGATGCATATCAATACATAGAGCGCACCCGCGGTGCGACGTGCAACATGAAAAATAAGCCACGTTTCCGGGTGTTGCATGCAGTATATATATAAGAATTGCACGCCTTTCCTTCACAAAATCCAGAAAAGGGTCGAAGCTTTGAGAGAAAAATCCTTACGCCTTTGTAGATTTGTGATTGTGAAAGATCAGCCCGTTAGAATTTTAATCCGATTTCAGTACTGTGTTTCTATCGACGCAGGCTACAACTGGACGTAACTTTTGTTACATTTAGACATGATTTGAATTTATGATATCGTCAGAATTGAATATGAATCAGATATGATGTTTCTGCTACAGTAGACATGGTATAACTGAAGTTAGATTAAAGAATAGACTGTTTATGAAATTGTTATGAATTTCAGAGTTGATTTAGTTGAGATTTTATATCAGAGTTGTGTTATTATTCAGATTATGAGTTGTACTGATACTGGTTATGAATTCTAGTATATCTGTGATGTTGAGATAGACGGGTTTATCGTGACTGTATTGTTATGCCGTCGAAACATCAGTAGATTGATATTGATCAGATTCAGTAATGATTTTGATTGTATCATGATATCATTGATATGAATGATTGTACCTTGTTCAGATATGGATCAGATTATATACCGATTTGAGTATTGATCAGAACAGGTCTTGAATTGAATTATATACTGATATTGTATTTATACGATTGTCATTGCCAGACTAGTTATGGACAGATTGGAATACAAGACTTCATCTTCGACAGACCGAGAAGAGAAAGGTATAATTCATGTTTTGTTTTGGGGAAGACACAACTCAAATGAGATTCGATTTGAGTTGCCCAACAAAATCACATAGGGTTGTTGTTTACCTTTTGATATAATTGATTTGTTTATAGAATTATATTCAAATCTCTTAATATGACGATGCCTTGTTTATAGATTTATATTCAAGCATTTGACATAGGAGAGTCATTGGCAGACTTGCCAAACTAGATGTTCGGTGGTATCGACGCTTCGGATCAGATTCACTCCGATTGTAGACATTCGATACAGACATGACCGAAGTCTAGGAATAAGACGTACAGTTACCCCGATTGGGAGGGTAGGTGACAGACAGTGACGTCTTATTCACACCGGGATCCCTAGAGTTAGAGTCGAGTCGAGTCAAGATATGAACTGAATTGAGTTGCATGCTTATTTGATTTTGATTTAAGAGATTATGGAATCCATTGTTACTGCATGCTTATTTTGATTGGGTTTCCTAGACTATGAAACCTATTGTTATGAATTTTATGCATGATAATATGCTTTATGATTTGTATTGTGTATATGCATGTATACATGTTTTATACTGGGATTTATTCTCACCGGAGTATCCGGCTGTTGTCTTGTTTTGTATGTGTGCATGACAACAGGTGGGACAGGATCGGGGTCAAGAAGATGATGAGAGAAGATGAGTTAGAGTGGTGATTCCAGACTTATTGTCGACTTTGGTTTAATACTTGAAATTTAGTAGTTGAACCTTAGACTAGTTTGAATAATTGTTGTACATTATTGTACTTTTATACTGAGATGTATAATAGATTGATTCCATTACCTTCCACATTTTAAAGAAAAATTTTTAGACCCTGTTTATCTTAATTGATAATTAAATTTCAAAGATGATTAAGAAGATGATTAGCGTCCGGGTCCCCACAATAATAATCAAAAGAACACGTAATAGAAACCAAAATCTGATTTCCCCAACATCTCAACTTCATAACATGCTGAAATGTAATAATACTTACCTCCTTTCGAAGCTGGTGATGAGAATAACACGAATCTAGTCTCAGATTGAAAATCGGGTGGTTAGATTCTTCACAACAAACAATCTAAGCTATTAAGAAACTTGAGGGACTTTTCATGGAGGTTCTCTCGGTGGAATCTGCTGAAAGAGTGAAGAGAATGAAGCCAAGTCTCTATATATCTCTTGCATGGGGAGTAGCACATGGTTCATTTTCCATTCTTCACGTTGCACCGCAGGTGCGCTATTCATCGGACCGCGGGTGCGCTGAGCGTTTCGGATCACATCCAACAATTCAGAAGAAACGACCGCGGGTGCGCTATGTCTTGGGCCGCGGGTGCGTTGTCCTTACTGTCCCAACACCGCGGGTGCGGTAGAAATTCTAGCGTGGGTGCAGTGTGGGGTCTGTTCTCTACAATATACCCTACTGCCCTACAACTGCAGGCGCGGTAGAAATGCAGGCGCGGGTGCGACCTCTCTTCCATGTCACACTTCATAATTTTGTTTTACCAACCTAAGATTCTCGGGCCTTACATTTGCGCAAGCCATGGCCATGCAAGGGCCCTTCCTAGGACTTAACCACATCTCAACCGAACTCTCCTCAAGACCAGGTCGAGCCCCTAAGTCCCATGCATCAAATTCCCTCCATCCAAGCCTCACCATCTACGTTAATGATCAATTGGTTCCAGCTTTGTTCTTATTTACTTACAACGTTTTTGGTGTGCTTTAGGACTCTATAAAACATGTAAAAACATCCCTCAAACATATCCTAATCATGGAAGCCCCTTTAGATCATAAAAATCATGTTTTTGGTTCACATATCATTCTTTAAAATTCATGATTGGTGCAAAAACAAAAATATAACAAAGTGCAACTTGTTTATCATTCAAAACATAATTAAATAAATACTATGGTGTGAAAGATGAGAAAAGGAAGAAATATGGCGTGCCTTTGCGTATTTAATGCACGAAAAATCGTTGACGAATCGAAGAACGGGGCAAGACCTTTGGCTTTGAATTCTCCTCAAGCTTTGCTCGATTTTCTTGTTCCAAATTTTGGTGTGTTGTGTGCCGTGTTTGAAGTGTTTTGGGGAGGACAAAAATTCAGAAAAGTGGCGTGCACTTCATGTAGGGTTTTGGGGTGTTTAACTTATATTATATAGTTAATTAAACACTAATTAAGTATTGGCCCATTAAGATATTAATTAGGCCCATTTAAGCTCATTAGTGATTAATTAAAATATTAAAAATAATTTTGCTTAAATAATTTTGTGAATTTATTAAGCCGGTTTGCCAAAACGTTTGCATTTTTGTTGAAAAACCAACACCGATAAAAATTACGTCCCGGCGTATAAAATCACTGCAAAAGCCTCATATTTTCAAAAATAAGAAAAAGCATCGCCCATACTTTAAATAATTAAAAACAATTATTTAATAAAAACATTTTCTATTTTTCAGCACTCGGTCTCCGTTCCTCGATCGCAACTCGAATATCCCTTTTAAAAATACAATTTTAATGCAACCATGTAGAAAAATATATTTTAAACATGTAAAATGCACAAAATAATTAATTAATGCAATTAAAAAAATTATTTAAAATACACAAGGAATTTAATAATTGTATGCATGTGGTTCGCGTGGACTCTTAAATTTTCGGGGCGTTACAGCACAACTCGAGTTTGATTTAACTTGAGTTTCCATAAATCACATAGTGAATTGTCATTGCCTCGATATGTTGCAATGTTTGAGATTGATATGCTTAGTCTATTGATTTATAGCAGAGTATGTATTGAGTATGGGCTGATGCGCCTAGTCATTGGCTGATGTGCCAAGTCTTTGGCTGAGTCGCCAAGACACTGGATATGTGATCTATATCGATGTCGCTTAGGAGTTGATTCATTTCTATCGCTGAGATTCGGTATATTGTAATATCCAGGAACTGGGATCCCAAGATTAGAGATGAGTCGAGTCTGAGATGACGAGTCCAGAGTTTATTTACAGCTTTATATCGATACATGTTTTTCTGATTTGATACATGCTATTGATATCTGTTTCATGCTTTTATATTTGTTATATGATTTCATGTATTCATTGTTCATACTGGGATGTATTTCTCACCGGAGTTATCCGGCTGTTGTTGTGTTTGTATGTGTGCATGACAACAGGTGGGACAGGATCAGGATCAGGAAGAGGATGAGAGATTACGGTTAGCGTGGAGATCCGGGCTCAGAAGTATAATAGGATTCAGCACTTGATGTATAGTTGTTGAACCCTACTTTGTGATAAAGAGATGTTGTACCAGACTTGTACTTTTATGTTGACATGTATATCCGATTGATTACAATACGTTTCCGCACATGAATTAAAAAAAAAATTTATGTCCCACACTACTTAATTGTTATATTGAATCTAAATAATGATTAAAAAAATGAATTAGTGTTCGGTTCCCCACATTACATGCAGTAGACGATCGTATTTTTAAAACATTCATAATCTTTAAAACACAAAAACCGACTTACACTTGGTTCAAATGTACGATTCGAACTTAACTAATACTTGGGTAAACCTTGGGTCGAACACGGGCAACACCTCGGTCACGATTTGGACAACACTTTGACAGCAATACAAATGGCTGAATACAGCCTCTTCTCTTTGCTTGAATTGGTCAAGACTTATGAGTTATTTGGGAGGATTATTTTTTTGGTGTGGTTTTACGATAAACAAAAGCCTCTTTTTATAGGCCTCCAAGGGTAAGGTGAAGGGTCACTCCATTCAATGTTATTTAATTTACCTGAAATGTCAGTATTCATGGTCATTATCCTCCTCTTAATGAAGCCTATTCATGACCATTAACCTCATATTTAAAACACTTATTTTATCTTAATTATCATTATTTTGCTCTTAATATAGGTAGTTTAATGGTTGATTTATTTTGGTTTAAATTAGTAATTAAAATTGTGAAAAATGGTCAATAATGAGGGGAAAACGATTATTTAAATTTCAAAGATTACGATTGTATGGAACTCGAAAACGTTTTGCCAAAATGAGCGGCCGGAAATTTCCTATGACATATACAAGTCTTCCCGTTGCAAGATTTCGGGTCTTTACATCCCTCCATCCTTATTAGAAGTTTCGTTCTCGAAACTTAAGCTTGCTTATTCTTCGAAGAGATAGGGATACATGGTGCACATCTTCTCTTCTAGCTCCCATGATGATCCCTGCTCAGTATGGTTCGACAGTTGTACTTGTACATATGGAATTATCCGGTGTCGTAGCAATTGTTCTTTGGTGTCCAGTACATAAATATGGACTTCTTCGTATCTCAATTCCTCATCCAGGTTGCCGTAAGTAGTAGAGGTGCGACCTCGAGGATATGACTCCAGTCGGTAATGTATCTTCTCAGCTGCGAAACGTGGAAAACATTGTGGATTCTTGACATGTCCGGCGGCAAGGCGAGTCGATAAACTAAGGTTCTAACTCTCTCAAGAATCTCGAAGGGTTCGGCGTATCTTGGGTTAAATTTTCCCGATTTGCTGAAAGGGACCACTCCTTTCATAGGTGAAATCTTGACATAAGCATTTTCTTTAACTTCAAACTTCAACGGTCTTTTCTTCAAGTCAGCCCAGCTCTTTTGTCGATCCTGTGCCGCTTTGAGTTTCTCTTTGATAATGGCTCACTTTTCAACCGTGACCTGTACTAGTTCCGGTTCGCTGATAGCTTTCTTCATGATTCCGTCCCAATACAGCGTGGATCTACATTTTCGATCGTAGAGCGCTTCATAAGGGACCATTTCTATGCTACTGTGGTAGCTATTATTGAAAGCGAACTCTATTAGGGTTAGATTCTTACTCCAATTTCTTTTGAAATCTAAAGCACATGCCCTTAACATATCCTCCAAGGATTGGATTGTCCTTTCAGTTTGACAGTCTGTTTGTGGGTGATAGGTCGTGCTGAGGGTGACTTTGGTTCCCATGGTTTCTTGGAAACTTTTCCAGAATGAGACACAAATCTTGAAGCCCTATCAGATTGTATACTTGCTGGAACTCCACGTAATCTTACTATGTTTTTCATGTACAGGGAGGCTAGTTTATCTTACTATGTTGTCCATGTGCCGATTTGGTCAATCGGTTGATGATAACCTAGATCCCATCATGGTTTTGTCTTGACGTTGGTAATCCTACCACAAAGTCCATGAAAATGTGCTCCCACTCCCATGTTAGGATTTCTAGTGGTTGTAGGAGTCCTCCTCCCGGTCACTGATGTCTGGCTTTGACCTAGTTGAAAGATTTGGCATTTAACGACAAAGTTAGCTACATCCTTCTTCATTCAATTGCACTAGTAATTGTGTTTCAAGTCTCGGTACGTTTTGGTGGTTCCAAGGTGAACTGAGAATTTTTACTTGTGTGTCTCAGACATTACTTCTCTCCTAATTTCATCAAGGTTTGGTACACACAAACGTCCTTTCATCCACATGACGCCTTTCTCATTAGTTTGAAATTCTTGGGCTTTTCCTTCTTGAAGTTGCTCCTTAATTTTGGTTATGGAAGGTTCGTGATTTTGCTTCAGCTTGATGGTTTCTTGGAGGTATGGTTGAGCTGAAAGAGCTGATAAATTTACTCTTCCTATATCTCTTCGAGTTAGCTGCAATTGTATTGGCTTTACCAGGTGGTAGTTTATTGTTAAGTGGTAATCATTCAAGAGTTTAATTAACCTTCTTTGCCCCATGTTTAATTCTTTTTGGGTGAATATGTATTTGAGGCTCTGGTGATCAGTGAATATCTTGCATTTGACTATGTACAGGTAATGTCTCCAAATCTTTAGCAAAAATACAATTGTAGGTAACTCGAGATCATGGGTTGAGTAATTTTTCCCATAAGGTTTTAATTGCGTTGATGCGTAAGAAATTACATTACCTTTATGTCGAAGACTATAAATAGCTAAGATGTTCAGTTGTGAGACAGTGAGGTTTTTACGAGAATATCAGTAATACAACTACTCAAGAACACTCAGTCATCAAGTTAGTTGTGATTCATTTTAAAGCCTATTTCCAGTTTTCAAATCTCAATCACACACTATTCATTGATTTATTCGTAGCAATGATGATACTATTTGACCATTCAGTTATTAACTGATAAGTTAAAAGAATCTAATCTAAGAGTTTAAATTTGTAGTGTCACGCCCCGAGGCGTCGCTGACATCCGGCATTGTTAATCAAATAACAATAAGCCTCGTAGCAATTAGCAAAATAACAGTCTATTTCATAAAATTTCATTGTCTTTTAATGAAAGGAAAATACAAAGTTTGTGGAAGCGAATAGTACAAACATTTACGAAGAAAGACAAAGTAACACTAATGGGCTTGAACATCCAGAACTTGAATTCCTTCCTTCTCATTCTTTACCTACCCCAGAACAACTCTTGCTCCTTTTATTCTACCTATTCTTCATTCTCATCTGGAGAGGGACGTAATTTTAAAGTAGATGCGCGTCGAGCCAAGTGTTGGCCGAGGGTTCATGTTTAAACTCTATGTATAAACAATTTTTTTGTCTTAATAATATTTTAAATTATTAGTTTTACACATCTTTATCTCTATACACATGCTAGATGTATAGATAAAGTGCTTGAATATACAAATAGTAGAAAGAATATTAGATGCTCATATGATGAGCATCATGAAACTCATATTTGTAATACATTATTTTCTAAATTGTTCCTAGTCTATTCAGCCGCCCTTAAGAAGGTTAAAGGCCGCTTGAGTTTGAAACTAGTATCTGCAATGTGAGTACCATGTTTCATTGGTAGGGGACATTGTGATGTCCGAGCATGCAGATTGGTACTCCTTCTAGAGTGCACTGAACAATCCTCCATAAAATACTTTCCAAGTGGTTCTCACATATCGAGTGGAAACGCCCTAGTTTATGGTTGTACACCATTAGTCCTTGTGACCAGGGAAAACATTGAGAATCTATATGCTAGCATTGTACTTTTACTTGTTTACCGACTCTTATGTGGTCATCAGGTGTCAAGGTTGGGTTTTTTGTGGAAACATATAGGAGTCGATGCATCGTAGTCGGGGATTCACCGTTTACCTTCGTGTATGGATATCCTATGTGATCTCATGTGTACGTAGTTTGAAATCTCTGATAAGAGTGTTGGTGGTAATTAAAAAATGGGTTTCTTAGATTACACCATCGATGCAAATACGACATGACACATAGTATAGATTCTTTGACAGCTCTCGATATACCAATGGTTGTCGAATAGGTCGGGATATATGAGATGAAGGGACCATACTATACGCTAACCATAATGGAATGGTTCTTGCAGGCACTATCATTTGATATCTAGGGAATCATGTAAGCGATGTTGCTAGACGTTTAACATGATTGTTTGGGTACTATCAGATTTGAGTTCTGACGTTCTTATTATCAAGGATTTGATAAGTAAAAATGGAGCAATTGGGTATGCTCATATAAGGACATGTTTAGTCCTGAATTATATTGAGATGTGAACCCACTGCTAGTTGTAACAATGAACTATTGAGGGTCTCACAAGTGCTAACTTTCTAGATCCCGTTGAGAAGAAAAATAGAAGTATGACTTCTATAAGAGATTATGAGAAATGTAACTTTTAATTTGTGTTAGTGTTCCTTAATTAAAATATGGCTCAAATAAATATTGTATTTGAAAATTATGATTTTCATAAACATTATTATGAACTAAATTAAATTAATTCAAGTGTTGAATTAATTAAACACTAGTGGACCTAGTAGAGTCCAGATAATTACATTCATTCAAGTGTTGTATTATTTAAATAATATTGGGTCTTGTAGAACCTAATTGAAAATAATTATTCAACTAGTAGGCTTGAGTAAATTCAAGAAAAGTTTAATTGGTCTCAAATTAGTTTGAGATATTTAAATAAAATTCCATGGGCTTTGTAATTGTTACAAGCTCAAATAAAATGCATGCAAGGGAGGTGAAGAGTTGGGAGGCTCTTTTTCAATAAACAAGGCATGACATGCACATGCACTTTTAAATTTTCCAAGCACCAAGAATATTTCCTTCCCTTCTCTCCTCCTTGCATGGCCGAATTTTTGAGCTTATTTTCTTCAAAAATTTGCTTCTTCATTTTGATGTTAAAAGCATAAACTTCTCAAAGAAACATACTCTACTTTTTCTAGTGAAATTATAGAGTGGATCTTCCTAGTTAGTGATGGACCTAATTTGAAGGAAATGATTCATTTGAGCAAGAAGTGCTCTTGGAAGCTTGTAGATTGTCTACCCACAAGAGCTAAGTTGTTTACAACTTAGTTAGATCCAAAACATCAATCCTTGTGATTTATAGGCACAATTTCAAAACACACTATGTATGACATTTGTTTGTTTTGTTATTTGCTACACAATATATAGTGAGGTGCTTGGTTTTCTTATGGTCAAACTCCTTTTGAAATTCAATTGCGCATCCGAGCACCGTAACCGATCCCCTTTGAAGTGGTATCAAGATCTTAGGCAACTTTTGTGTAGCAATACTTGAAATTATATTGAGGACTATTTCTAACCGTATGAGAAAATTCGACACAATAATTCGAGGGAAGGTTCGACACAATAATTCGAGGGACGGTTGAGGGGCTGTTTTGGCACCATGTTGCTGCCCGTTTTGGGCTGCTAGGGATGCCCGAGGGGCTGCCATGGCTGAGCGAAACGCCTCAACTTCCAAATATATAAAAAAAATTGTTGGAAGGAATCCGGCAAAGGAGCTCTGGTAACGACGATGATGACTAGGGTTTTCAAAAGTGTTTTTAATATCAAAGTGTCATGGGCCTTGAGTTGTTGGGCCATTAGATGATCAACATATTTTGTGAAATTTAATTGGGCCAAAATATTTTCGATGAAAAATGTCTTTTTGGGCCCTTAAGTTTAAATCTACAAAATTTTTATATATATTCTCATAAAATAAATAATTGAAATTGGACTTTAATTATTTATAGTAAATTGTGATTTATAATAAATTCGGTTATAAATAAATAAATTAGAAAGTAAACAAAGGAGTTTGTTTACTTTGTTGATTTAATTTATAATTGTGGCGGTTAGTGATTGGATCAAGATATATAATATTGGATCAATTGACTATTGTGATAACTAATTGATGGTGTATGATATTTGATATTATGCATGAAGGATGATCAAAAGCCCAAGCCCAATTTGCTAGGTGTATGCTAGAATCTTTTGTGTTGAATTATTGTAATAATTATCAATTTATAAGTGGGCTTGGTTTATAACTCATTCCCTCCCAATGAGATGTATCCCTATTTTCCATGGATATTTATTTGTAAATATTAGTATAGTGGAAGATCAAGATTGGAAGAAAGTGAGCCTTGATGATCATGAATATTGAAGATATGTAAATATTGAAAACTTATGTAATTATGCATTTACATCCCATGCATTTCCTAGGATTGGACCTAGGCCCGTGTTTGGCTCACATGAGCCATTAATGTTGGGGCGATTGATCATATTTGTTAGTTTACTGTATATAATATATGCATGATATATTATAAATAATGAGTATGTGCGTTAATATTTTTATAATAACTAAGTTCCATGAATCCGTCAAACATGCGATTAAACATGACGAGCTTTTAAATAAAATTAATGATGAGACCTTTCAAAATTAAAAAACCTGGATTTTGAATAAGAATCAGAATTAATATCAAGCCCGAAAAGGGAAATTATAAAAGTGTTTATAATTTCCATGTCTTCCATCGACAATGGATGTATGATGAACTCTATCCGTGCTCGATTCTCGGCTTATATTATTGAGGCAGCCGTGGACACCGGAAAGATGTGACATCCATTGACATGGCGATGTGAGGGAACTCATGGCGACTATCCATTAAGGTTCAACATCGATGGGTAAGGCCTGACACATAAAGATGAATGACGTCATATTATAGGATCATAATCAAACGTGAGACAAAAGTTTACGTAAAGGGTTGCATGGAGATGCAATTGGAAACTATCTTCTAGGAATTATGATTGGCTGATATTATTCGTTATCATAGTTAGCTAATTGTACCTTACGTACCTACTGAGGAAAGGAGTTTCCTGTTTTCACCAGAGGGTAGTGAAAAATGTCAAAACAGTGGGAGTGAAAATTTATGAAGTAAAAGTCAATACTTTATATGTTACTAAATATTTTAAAATAGTCATAAGCATTTATCTATTTTTACTTTTAAGTACAAATTTTACAATGTCTTAGATTCGCAACCCGTTATCTGCAATACTCGACAAACACATTTTAACTCGACCTAATTACCTCAATTGGCTAAGAAACCTAAAAATCGTCTTGAATTCGGAAAGGATAGAATATACACTGACTGAGTCGTCCCCTATTGAGGCTTCGACTAGCTGCACTCCTGAGGAATTTGCAGACTTACAAGGATTGGAGTGACCATGACTTGAAAACCAAGTGTTATATGCAGGCTTCTATGAATGATGAGTTGCAGAGGCGTGAAAGGGGATCGGTTACGGTTCCTGGAAGCGCAACAGAAATTTCAAAAATCATATTTTCATGGCAAGAAAACCGAGCACCCCACATATTTTGTAACAAATACAAAAATACACAAAAATGTCATACATAGTGTGTTTCAGAAATTTACCTATCAATCTCAAAGATTGATGATGGCTCCAACTAAGATGATAAACAACTTAGCTCTTCAATAGGTAGACACCTCTACAAGCTTCCCTTGAATACTCCTTGCTCAAAACCAAGCCCACCACCAACAAGCTAGAACCATCTCACACTACAAAAAAAGGCAAAAGACAACAGTTAGAAACCGTTGTCATAGGCCAACTAAAACCGTTGTTAAAGCTCTTGTGGTTAAAGGGTGCGCTCAAAAACAACGTTGAAAAACCGTTGACGTAGACGTCAAAGACGACGGTGAAAAACCATTGTCGTAGGTCTTGTAAAACCGTTGTTAAAGGCCCTCTGGTCAAAGGGTGCGCTCAAAAACAACGGTGAAAAACCGCTGTCGTAGACGTCTAAAGACGACGGTGAAAAATCGTTGTCGTAGTATTGCAAAATCGTTGTTAAACTAAATATTGCGACGGTTTTTCTAAAATAAACAGTCGCTATTAGCGACTGTTTTTCATATGATTTCGCGACAGTTTTTCATATGATTTCTGTCGCTATTGTTTTTCGTAAAATAAAAAAAATTATTGTTTTAATTTAATAAACCTAACAAAAAAACCTTACAATCTTACTAAATTAATAATTTTTATAATCTTTAACACTTAGAATTGAAAATAGTTGAAGAGAGAAGAATTTGTTGTGGTAAGAAATGATTAAGGATGCGGATATTTATAGACAATTTGCTATTAGCGATGGTTTTTTATTAAACCGACGCTAGTAGCGATGTCTGTAATGAAATAGCGACGGTTAAGCTAAAATCGTCGCTAATAGCGATGGTGTTTTAAATAACCATCGTAAATTTTAAATTAACGACCGTTGTTTCGTCGCTAATTTAAAATTGCGACATTTTTATTGAAACTGTCGCTAAATGAAGCGATGGATTTTTTAAAATGTCACGAATTTAACAATGCGACGGTTTTATGGACCGTCGCTAATTTAAATTTTACGACGGTTATATAAAAAACCGTCGCTAAACCGTCGCTACTTTCAAATTAGCGACGGTTTTATAAAACAGTCGCTATATTTAGCGATGGTTTAAGAAAAATCGTCGGTAAATATTAACCGATTTTTTTAAAAAAAATTAGAAACTACGACAACGTTTTTTCAAAAACTGTTATCGTTAATCAAATAAAATGTAAGGCATTTTTCTTTGAGAAGTTTGCTATCAAACCATCAAAATGAAGAAGCAATTTTTGAAGAAAAATTAGGAGCAAATTTCGGCCATGGAGGAGAGGGAGAGAAGGGAAGCCTTTTCTTGGTTGTGTAAAAACTTTGTGTATTCCAAAGGCATGCTAACCTTTAATTTAAAAAGTTGACTCCCATCGATTCACGTTCCTAGCATGTTATTTGGGTTTGTAACAATTACAAGCCGATGGACTATTATTTTAATATCTCAAACACATTTGAGATCAATTAAATCTTACTTGAATTTATTCAAGCCCACTAGTTAAATAATTATTTTCATTTGAGCTCTACAAGACCTAATGTTATTTAATTAGTTCAACACTTGAATTAATTTAATTATTTGGACTCTACTAGGTCAACTAGTGTTTAATTAATTCAACACTTGAATTAATTTAATTAAGTCCATAACAATGTTTATGAAAATCACAATTTTCAAATACAATATTTATTTGGTCAACTTTTAATTTAGGAACACTTCCACAAATTAAAATTTACATTCCCCTTATAGAAGTAATACTTCTAATTTTCTTTATGCTTATAAACTCTTTTATGAGCCGTTCAACACATTGAAATAATGTCCTTCTCAATGGGATCTAGAAAGCTAGTACTTGTGTGTCCTTCAATAATTCATTGATACAACTAGAAGTGGGTTCACATCTCAGTGTGATTCAGGACTAAACATGTCCTTATATGAGCATATCCCAGTTGCTCCATTCTTGCTTAACAACTCCTTGAGACGTCAGAACTCAAGTCTGATAGTACCCAACTGTAATTCAGAGGTGTTGATAAATTCTTGTAGACTATGTACAACTCCAGTTGAGTCAGAAGTCAATGCCAGATGATTGCCTTGTGGACTTAACAGAAGTTGGTTACAAAATAAAAAGGAGTCAAGAAATGAAAACGAAAAGGGGATAGAGATCACGAAAACAGGATCAATAAATATATATAAAATAAAAAGGAGTCAAGAAATGAAACCGAAAAGAGGATAGAGATCACGAAAACAGGATCAACAAATATATATATATTCTGAAAAAAGGCAATCTTGACAGAAGAGATATATATATATATATATATATGCAAGAGAGTGCTGAGATATCAATTCAAGAGTGTATCTACTTGTGCGAGAAGAAGTGAGATACAAGAGTGAATTGTGGTTCTTTGTGATCGTATATAGAAACCAAAGTGATCATTGAGATTGACTGTTATCTCCTTGTAACTTGATCTTATTCCATATATTGTTCTCTCCTCCTCGTGGATGTAGATCGTATTGATCGAACCACGTAATTCTTGTGTTCTGCTTTGTGTGTGTTTTTGCATCTTACGGTTCTTGTTTTGGTGCGTGACTCTGGGTTCTTGTCATCTAGTATTCGTTCTGGTTTTATTCACTACAATTGGTATCAGAGCTTCAGGTTGTTTGATCGATCGTGAATAAAGAACGATGGCAACAAGAGTTGATGTGAAGCGGTTCGACGGCAGAGGAGATTTTGGGATTTGGCGAAGAAGAATCCATGCCATCCTAGTCCAACAGAAGGTGGCAAAAGCATTGGGGGGTTTCAAGAACCTACATGAATCTCTTTCAGGAGAACAGAAGAGTGAACAAATGGAATTAGCGTTCAGCACTCTAACTCTACATCTTGATGATAAAGTGCTCAGATGAGGTTCATTAGAAACAACAGCAGCCGGCTTGTGGAAAAGATTGGAAGAATTATATCTCATCAAATCCTTACAAGATTGTATTTACTTAAAGAACGTGTTTTTTGGATTCAAGATGAGTGAAACAAAAACGACAACAGACAATGTTGATGATTTCAACAAGCTGCTACTTGATCTTGAAAATATTGGAATCAAGATCGATGATGAGGACAAAGCGATCATTCTATTCAACTCCCTTCCAAAGTCCTATGCAACCTTTGTTGAATCCCTGAAATATGCTAGAGATTCACTGTCCTTGAATGATGTACAAAAGGCCTTGAGATCCACAGAAGCTGATGGACTCACTGAAAATCATTTTCTATCAAATGCAGATAGTCTTATGGTGTGTGGAAGGCCTGAGTACAAAAATGATAAAAGGAAACCTCGGAGCAGATCAAGGAATAAATCAAGGAATAGAACAATAAAGGGCAAATGCTTCCACTACCACAAAGAAGGTCACTATAGAAGAGATTGTCCAGAAAGAAAAAAAGGGCCAAGAAAACTTCAAAATCCATGGTGAACTAGAATTTGTTCAAGATGGCTATGAAAGTGCAGAGGTACTCTGTATTTCAAATCAGAAAACTGATGATGGCTGGGTAATGGATAGTGGCTTCTCTTTCCACTTGTGTCCCAGCAAGATCAATTTTGAATCATAACAGAAATCAGATGGAGGACAAGTGATTATTGGAAACAATAAGATCTGTAAGGTTGAAGGGATTGGCATTATAAGACTCAAACTCCATAATGGCACTGAAATGGTTCTAAGCGAGGTACGATATGTGCCAGAATTAAAGAGGAATTTGATCGCTCTTGGAGCACTGGACAAGAAAGGATGTAACTTCAAATCTGAAAATGGAAGATTACAGTCACAAAAGGATCGCATGTGCTCATGAAGGGCAAATTAATTAATGGTCTGTATGTACTCTCAGGGAATACCATTGTCAATTCTACTGCTCTTGTGGGGACCCGAACCTAATTCCTCTTCTTAATCATTATTATGAATCAATATAACAATTACGTAATGTGGGACATAAATTTTTTTTTTCTTTTAACATGCAAATGCGGAAACGTAATGTACTCGATCTGATATACATGTCAATATAAAAGTACAAGTCTTGTACAACATTTATTTATCTCAAACCAAAGTTCAGTCACTACATCAAGTACTGAAATCAATCTACTCTAAGTCCGGATCTCCACGCTAATTCTGAATCTCTCATCCATTTCCTGATCCTGATCCTGCCCCACCTGTTGTCAAGCACACATACAAACAAGACAACAGCCGAATAACTCCGGTGAGAAATACATCCCAGTATAAACAATGTAAACATGCAGTCATATAAAAACATATATAAAAGCATGAAACATATATCAATATCATGTATCAAATCAGAAGACATGTATTGATATAAAGCTGTAAATAAAACTCTGGACTCTTCATCTTAGACTCGACTCATCTCTAATCTAGGGATCCCGGTTCCTGGACATTGATATGATATACCGAATTTCAGCGATAGGAATGAATCAACTCCTAAGCGACATCGATATAAACCAAACATCCAGTGTCTTGGCAAATCAGCCGAAGACTTGGCACATAAGCCAATGACTAGGCACATCAGCCCCTGACTCGACACATGCTCTGCTATGAATCAATAGACTAAGCATATCAATCTCATGTATTGCCAATATCATATGCAATAACAATTCAGTATGTGATTTTGGGAAACTCAAGTTGAATCTAACTCGAGTTGTGCAATCCCGGATCGACATTAATTTATACCTTTCTTCCCGTCAATCTTACTCTATCGAAGTCTCGGATTCAATGCCAGTCAATATTCAATCTGGCAATGACAATATCGAGGAATACAATATAAATACCCCACTCAATCAATACTGGATATAATCAGAACTTAATCAAATTCTGTTTCAACAGCATAACTGTACAATCTCAATATACCCAGCAATACAAATCAACAGATATCGATTCCCACAACTCATAATCAATAACGATACAAATCTGATATCAAATCGGTCTAATCATAGTCAAATATACTCTAAAAATTCATAACAATTTCATTCGGTATCTGTTTCTCAATCCGGTTTCGATTATACGATGTCTGATATCGCAAGAACGACATATATGAATTATATCCGATTCTGGCAATACTATAATTTCAAATCATGTCATAACTTAAGAAAACTTACGTCCGTATGAAGTCTGCGTCGATAGGAACACAATACTGAAGTCGGATTGAAATTCTGACGGGTGGATCTTCCACAATCACAAATCTAAAATGTAAAAGGCGTAAGGATTTTTCGTAACTTTATCTGAAGCTTTCCTCGTTTCCTTTGCCAGCTGAAGGAATGAAATGAGTTATATATATATATCTTGCATGTTAAGGGGCAAATGGCTTAATCTTTGCCCTACACGTCTCGCGCATATGCGCGACCTCAACCGGCGCATATGCGCGAGACCTACTGGTCTCGGCAGCTAGCGCATATGCGCTCACTTACTCGACGCATATGCGCGAGGTCCTTCACAACTCTCGGGTACTCTCGCGCACATGCGCGTATACATGTCGCGCATATGCGCGAGGTTCTCTGCCTGCCTCGCGCATATGCGCCCTCTCCGGTCGCGCATAAGCGCGAGGGGTCCAGTCCTCGCACAAAATTCGATCTTCTTTTTGCTTATCCCGGTCTGATCTATTCCGTCTATAATCACATCAATTTATCAACAAATCATATCAGATTACAGCAATCAAACTCTCGGGTATTACAGCTCTTGCTACAAAATCTACTGAAGGCACAAACTTGTGGCATTTGAGGCTAGGCCACATTAGTGATCGTGGCCTGCAAGAATTAAACAGACAGGGACTAATAACTAAGTCATGTGTCACACCACCATAATTCTGTGATGTGTGCATAAAGGGCAAAGCAACAAGAGTCAAGTTTACCAAGGTTGTGCATAAAACCATTGCGCCCCTTGAGTATGTGCATTCAGATTTGTGGGGGCCTTCTAAGGAGCCTTCACTAGGTGTTGCAAATTACTTCATGTCCCTAGTTGATGACTATTCCAGGAAATTTTGGTTTACCCATTAAAGCATAAAAGTGATGCTCTTGGCAGGTTCAAACAATGGACAACACTTCAAGAAAACAAAACTGGAAAGAAGGTAAAACTCTTAAGAACAGACAATGGATTGGAGTATTGTTATAAATAAATTCATAAATTCTATAAAGACAAAGGGATTCCTAGACACCTAACAGTCCCTAGCACACCACAGCAGAATGGTTTGGCTGAAAGAATGAATAGAACACTCCTGGAACGTGTGAGATGCATGCTGCTAACTTCAGGATTACCAAATGTCTTCTTGGCAGAAGCCGTAGTCACTGCAAGCTATTTGATTAACATATCCCCATCAGTTCCACTAGGTTTCCTTACACCAATGGAGAAGTGGACTGAAAAACTGCCCTCAATAGATTACCTTAGACCTTTTGGATGTATAGCTTTTGCTCATGTTAAACAAGGAAAATTGGAACCAAGAGCCATTAAGTGCATTTTCCTTGGCTATCCAGAAGGCATTAAGGAATATAAACTAAGGTGTATAGAAGTTGGAAAAGGAAGGACCTTCGTTGGTAGAGATGTTACATTTAAGGAAGAAGAATTCCCTTTGAAAATGAACCATGAAACAACCACATTAACTGTTAATGAAGTTCCTGAACCCATTGTCACACCAGTTGATGTGGAGCTACCATCTTTCCATTCTGAAGCTGATCATGAAGTAGAAGAGAATCACAAACACCCAAACATTCGTGAGTATCAACTGATCAGGGACAGATAGAAGAGAGCTATCAAACCACCTCAAAGATATGGGTATGAAGATATGGTTTCTTTTGCTTTGACAGCAGCCTCACTCATTGAAGAAAATGAATCAGCCTCATTAAGAGAAGCCATGAACTCTGTGTATAACAAACATTGGATGAGTGGCTATGAAGGAAGAAGTTGAATCACTCGAAAAGAAAAACACATAGAAACTGGTACCCAACCCAAGCAAGCACAAGGTCATTGGCTCAAAGTGGATATTCAAGAAAAAGGAAGGTATCTCAGGAGTAGAAAATCCTAGATACAAGCCAGACTTGTTGCTAAAGGTTATGCTCAAATTGAAGGTGTGGATTTTCACGAGATCTTTTCACCTGTTGTTAAACACAAATCAATAAGGAGTATCCTATCCATAGTTGCTAAGGAGGAATTAGAACTGAATAAGTTGGATGTCAAAACAGCTTTCTTACATGGTGAATTGGATGAAGTAATCTACATGCAACAACCTGAAATGTTTGAAGTAAAGGCTGATATCCCAATGGTGTGCGAACTCAAGAAATCAATATATGGCTTAAAACAAGCCCCTAGGCAATGGTATAGGAAATTTGATGATTTCATGATGAGTAACAATTTCAGAAGAAGTGAGTATGACTGGTGCGTGTATCATAAAAGGTTGTTAAGTGGTGAGAACCTTTATCTACGCCTATATGATGATGATATGTTGCTGGCCAGCCAAGACAGGGGTAGCAATCACAAGCTTGAAGGCAGAACTTAGCTCAAAGTTTGAAATGAAAGATCTTGTGTCAGCAAGGAAGATTCTAGGCATGGAAATAACAAGAAAATGGTCTGAAAAACAACACTTCCTCACTCAAACTGGATATGTACGAAATTTCTTGCACAAGTTTAACATGTATAATGCTAAGCCTGTGCAAAGCCCATTAGCAAATCATTTTAAACTCTCAGCTGATCAAAGTCCCTGCATTGAAGAAGATAGAAAGTACATGAAAGACATATCGTATGCTAATGTGGTGGGCAGCTTAATGTATGCCATGATCTGCACCAGACCTGATTTAGCTTATGAAATTAGTCTAGTAAGTAGATTCATGGCTAATCCAGGAAAGGAGCATTGGATGGCACTTAAGTGGATACTAAGGTATGTGAAGGGATCAGCGAATATGGGCCTGGCATTTACTGACACAAAAGAATCAAATGAGTTAGTTACATGATATGTGGACTCAGACTTTGCAGGAAGCATTGATACGAGAAAATCACTGACAGGTTATGTGTTCACCTTGTATGGAACAGCAGTGAGTTGGAAGTCTATGCTTCAACCGGTGGTGGCCCTATCCACAACGAAAGCAGAGTACATTGCTGTCACAGAAGGAGTGAAAGAAGGAATCTAGTTCCAAGGGTTCGTGTTCACCTTGTATGGAACAGCAGTGAGTTGGAAGTCTATGCTTCAACCAGTGGTTGCCCTATCCACAACGGAAGCAGAGTACATTGCTGTCATAGAAGGAGTGAAAGAAGGAATCTGGTTCCAAGGGTTCCTGAAAGATTTGGGCTTTAATCAGAAAGCAATACTCATTCATTGTGACAATCAAAGTGCAGTGCATCTATCTAAACATCAAGTGTTTCATGAACGGTCAAAACACATAGATGTCAAGCTACACTTCGTACGAGAAGTAGTTGAAGCAGGAAGGATACAGGTTGTGAAAATCCGTACACATGATAATCCAGCTGAGATGTTTACTAAGGTTCTTCCCATCAATAAGCTGCATTATTGCCTGGAACTGATTAAGTTAAAAACAGAGATAGAGCCTTAAAAGTTAAGGCACATAAGGAGGAAGAGCAACTAATGTTGATATGAGAATTGACAACAAGGTGGAGAATTGTAATTCAGAGGTGTTGATAAATTCTTGTAGACTATAAACAACTACCGTTGAGTCAAAAGTCAATGACAGATGATTGCCTTGTGGACTTAACTGAAGTTCGTTACAAAATAAAAAGGATTCAAGAAATGAAACCGAAAAGGGGATAGAGAACACGAAAACAGGATCAGCAAATATATATATATATATATATATATGTATTTTTCTAAAGAAAGGCAATCTTGACAGAAGAGAGAGATATAGATATACAAGAGAGTGATGATATATCAATTCAAGAGTGTATCTAATTGTGCGAGAAGAAGTGAGATACTAGAGTGAATTGTGGTTCTGTGGGGACCCGGACGCTAATCATCTTCTTAATCGTCATTGGGATAAATGGATCAATTAATTAATCTAGGTCTAAATTTTTTAATTTTTTATTTTTAAATTGCGGAACGTAATGTAATTCAATCTAATATACATATCAGTATAAAAGTACAAGTCTTGTACAACAAACATCAAACTCAAACTAAGGTTCAACAACAAAATGTCAAGTGCTGAATCCTATCTACAGCAACGTCAAAGTCCGTAGTCTCCTCTCTAATCATGATCTCTCGTCATCTCCTCGACCATGATCCTGTCTCACCTGTTGTCATGCACACATACAAACACGACAACAGCCGGATAATTACGGTGAGAATATAATCCCAGTATAAATCAACGAACATGCAATCATATAATCAAAGTCTGAAACATAAATAATATCAAACTATCAATCATACTCGTGACTCCACGACTCAGACTAGACTCAATCCTAGTCTAGGGATCCCCGTTTTCAGACGTTGGTATTCCTATATCGACCAACAGTAATAGAAGAAAATCCGATTCTATCCACTTCGATATAATCAAACATCCGGTGTCTTGACCTATCCGTCACAAACTGTGGCACTATCGCCAATACACTATCTTGTGACATCGTGCAATGTGCCCGTGGCGATCCCACCACTATCAGGCACTTCTGTCACAAGATCACTCGTCTAATACTCATCTATTACATGCTTCCTAAAAATCAATAGAACATCATATAATAATCAAACCAATGCATATAATAACAATAAGTATGTGATTTAGGAAAACTCAAGTATATCCTACTTGAGTCGATCTCCTGGTACCACATTAACTTATACCTTTCGTTTGTAGTCTCGATCTGAAGAAACGAAAGTTCTGAACTCAAGACTGTCTCTGTAAATCTGAAATGACATATAGAGAATAATAATATCAATATTTCATTCTCAATTCGACATTGAATCTGATTAATCTGAATTTAATTCAAATCAACGGCAAAACGGCACAATCCCGATATCCCTATCAATACAATATCAACAGATATCAATTACAAATCATAACTCATATCTGCTACAATTTGTAATCACTCCATAATTCAAATCTGTCCAATCTCAATCAATATAATCAGAAAATCATAACAATTCCATAATCAATCTGTTCTTTGATCTGCCTTCGAATATACGATGTCTAGTACTCCCAAAACACATAATATAGATCAAATAACAATTCCTCCAATATCATATTTTCAAATGATAACAGAACTCAATAAAACTTACGTCCTGTTGTAGATGTCGACGAGAGGAGTACGGTATTGTGTTCAGATTCAAAATCAGATAACCGGATACAGTATAATGAATTTTTCTAGAATTTAAGGAACTTGAGGAATTCTCTGAAATGGAAGATCGATTCTCATTGAAGAAATGAAAGATTCATAACATATATTGCATGGTGAGGACAAATGTCCCAGTCAATTCCATAATTGCACTTTAGCCCCTGAACTCTTCACTATTTGCAATTCGGCCCTCGAAACTCTTTTTAATTCAATTTCAATCCCAAGGAATCATAAAAAACCTGGAACATGACTCAACATTCCAAAATTCATAAATTAAATAATCTCGTATTAAAATGATAAAATCTCAGGCCTTACAATTCTCCCCCTCTGAGACATGATTTCGTCCTCGAAATCGCAGGCAATCAAATCACATAAGATAAGAAGGTATAACAGAAGCCAAAATAAAAGACTCACATTAGTGAAATAACTTTAGGAATTCCTGTCTCATATCTGATTCAGTCTCCCAGGTAGCTTCCTCAATGCCATGACGACTCCACTGAACTTTCACAAGCGGAATAGTCTTCGTTCTGAGCTGTTTTTCTTTACGATCAATAATCTTGATTGGTTTCTCGATATAACTAAGAGATTCATAAAGTTCTGCCTTGTCTGGCTGAATAATGTGAGAATCATCAGGGAGATACTTCCGCAGCATAGATACATGAAAGACATCATGTATTTCAGATAGAGAAGGATGTAATGTGAGTCGATAGGCACGATCTCCTATCTTCTCAAAAATCTCGTACGGCCCAATATATCGTGGAGACAGCTTCCCTTTCTTGCCAAATCTGACAATTCCTCTGAAAGGTGAAATCTTTTAAAAATACTCGGTCTCCTGCCTCAAATACCAATGGTCTACGTCGAACATTGGCATATTTGGCTTGTCTGTCTTGAGCTGTCTTCATTCTCTTCTAAATCAGCTTCACTTTTTCTGTCATATCTCTAATTATATCAGGTCCAATATCAGGAACTTCAGAGATATCATCCCAATAAAGAGGGGATCGACACTTCTCTCCGTGCAAACTCTGCCAAAAGTGCGAAGTAAACCGAGGATCACGGTTTGATACAATCGACTTTGGCACTCCGTGCAATTTGAGCACTTCTCTGACATAAATCTCTGCCATCTGGTCATATCTGTACGTCATCTGATACGGAATAAAGCATGCTGATTTGGTTAATCTGTCAATCACGACCCAAATCGCATCACAACCTCTGAAGGAACGTGGCAACTGCGTCACGAAGTCCATGGAAATGTGATCCCATTTCCATTCAGGAATCGATAAACTGTGCAGTAGACCTCCTGGTTTTTTTCTTTTCGCTTTCACCTGTTGGCAATTTAGACACTTGGAAAAAAATTCTGCAACATCAGTCTTCATCTGTTTCCACCAAAACTGTCCTTTCAAATCATTGTACATCTTTCTGCCACAAGGATGAATGCTAAAACGACTGCTGTGCGCTTCTGCCAATATCTGCAGTCTCAACTCTGAAACATTTGGCACAACAAGACGATTATTCACATACAGTACACTGTCACGTACCGGATATTCTGATCGTTGTCCTGATCTGACCATCTCAATCGATTTTTGCACTTTCTGATCAACTTTCTGAGCCGCTTTAATTCTCAAAATCAGCTCTGGTTCAGCTTGAACATCATACAATCTCAGTGGTCTACTATCTGTCTCAAATACTAATCCAGAAAAACATCAATCTTTTATCAAATTTGAAACACCAATCGTCGACAAGGATAAGGAACATACCTTTCGACTCAGTGCATCAGCTGCTGCATTGGACTTCCCCGGATAATATTTGATTTCAAAATCGAAATCCTTCAGCAAATCAAGCCATCTTCTTTGTCTCATATTCAATTAAGACTGTGAAAACAGATATTTCAATCTTTTATTGTAAAGGCCCTAAAACTCCTTTCTTGAAATTTGCGGAAAATTAAAAATTTTCTTTTTAAAAGAACTTAAATGGCCTCATTCATAAAATCACTGGTGAATCAAGTTCAATGTTTAAAATAATAGCAGCGGAAGAAAATAAAGTTTTGTCAACAATAACAACTTAAAAATTATCCAACGACTGATAAAAATTGTTTGCGGAATAAAATAACAACTGCTGCACTGAGGTCCTCGGGTGCCACTACTGCCGACCCAAGCTGGCTCACTGGTCCCCGCCCTCGGCCCTAGCCTCATCAGTACCTACAACAATCAAGTCTAGTGAGCCTAAAGACTCAGCATGCATAAATCGCAGGTAACGAGTAAAAATCTGAATTTAAAATATGCATGAGTTAACATATCCTGTCCTGAGGCATACTGAAAATAATCTGTACTGAGCAATTATAATACGTGCATAACTGAACTGATAATCACAGTAAAAATGTTTGTTCCTTGGAGCCTGTACTGAAATAACTGATAAAATTTTCTGTTGAGATTATGTTTTACGCCTGTGGCCACTGCACTAAGCTGAACTGATCGGTAACTGGCTACCGGGGAGGCTGAAACTGAACTGAGCTGGCCGGTCACTGGCGACCGGGTGGTACCATACTGAACTGATCGGTCACTGGCGACCGTATAAAATAACACTCCCACATAGTGAATGAACAACAAGCCATATTGCATAAATCTCAAAAATAATCATTTTCTATTTAATGCACGTAAAATAATTAACTGGCGTAATGAAAATTCCTGTAATTTTACCAACTGGATTGGATTGGATCGTCCCCAGGCTCGCTGCAACCTAACTGTGCCATGAAAAATATGCAATAGCTTAAACTTGACCAACTATGCAATTTAGTTCAAAAGATGCGACTGTGACGCCTAATGACTTCGCATTTAATCATGACTCCGAGCCAACCTGAACCGACACCGAACCGACGTATAGTCATGATTAAAATATGCTGAAAAATCATAAAATATTGCTCCTAAAATGATAGGGTCGAAATCTAGGTGGAATGGAGGCCAAAACACGAAACGCTCTTTCGAGAGTCAATTTGGCACATTGCACCGTAAATTCTCGTACGACCTCACAAATGATCCGAATGATGAACGGTCAAAAACATGACCTTCCCAACTCAATGAGGCACTTGTCCAGTCCAAGGCCATGGGCTAAAAGCCAACCAAGAACTCAAACGAGCCTTCTAAACGACACAGCAACTTGCTGTAATTTCCAGCAGCTGCGCAACTACAAGACTTGCGTTGGTTTCGAGACTATCGGCCATTAGGGGCGTAAACCACCGACCAGAGACTCTTCCCAACATCCCAAGGAATGATTTGAACCATGGCTAAGGTCCCTAGGCCAGCCACAATTTGCAACATTCCAGCAAACATCAGAAAAGTTCACCCGAGAACACCTTGCATGCGTGTGTGGTGTTGTGCTTCGTTTGCTGTCTAGTGTCGTTCCAGTGGCCATTTGATTGACCATGGCATGATCTAGACATCTATGGGTATGGTATGAACCGTGGCTAAGGGCCATAGGCCAACCAAGATCCACACCATTCCACAATATTCGAACCATACGAGCTGTAAAAAGGAGAAGCCGAAATGGGGAAGGGGCTGTTCTTGAGTTATTTTGTAAAAACCGATTCAACATGGATCAAGCCACCAAAAGGGCGACTTCATCACGTCTTAGACTTGCTAGGGAAGTGATCTAACCATGGCTATAGGCCCTTGGGGCAGCCAAGATCAGATCCACAACCCTTGACACAAAACTGAAATTTCGAAACACAAATCTGCGCCTATGGGAACTTGCTGTCATTCTGAATTTCCAGCAAGCATGGGGCTGGTTTGAATGGACCAACATGGTCCTAGTGCATCCTACTACATGTATATAAGCCGCCTTGGGAGCCTGGGGTCGAACCACAACCTGAAACCATCAAAACTAAAAGAAAACGTGAAGCTGCCATGAAGAGCCGAAATTCTGCATGTGTTGTTTCAAAATGTTTGGACATGGATCTCGATTTTTGCTTGAATAAACATGATCATGTACTGAAAAATAAATGATAATATGACTTGATTGAGGTTTAGAAAGAATCTAGACATGCCTGGTTTCGTTTCGAAAGAAAACGAACGAAACGACGACGACACGGCACGGAGGAGGTGGAGCGCTTCTCTTGTTCTTTCTAGTTCTCGATTTTTCTCCCTTTCCCCCTAGCTATTATTCACGTTTTTTCTACTAAAAAGGGGTCTGATTTCGGTGGGGAGGGAGTGTGATGGAGTGGTTATGAGGGGTGAGGAGGATGGTGCAAGATATAAGGATCATATCAAGACCAAGTCTTCATGCATTTGAATTTTGAATTTTGAATTGCTATCAAATGATCTCTTGGGTGATTCTAGAGTATAGTGGCCCATTTTATCATGCCAAACAAGGGTTAGGATAGTGGTCTAGTATTAATTAATTAAGGTTGAAAAATAGCTAAAAGAATTAGCATGCTAATCAACCAAGAATGGGTCAAAGGTGAGTTGGCAAGTCCTAGTTTGTTCTTGTAGGGGTGTGGCCGAAAATGCATGATAAATGGTAGGGAAAAATTGATTATCTAGTAATTTAATAACCCTTAAAAGCCTTACTAATCCTTTAATTAATTTAGTGAACTAACCCCTTAATTAAGTAACTTAAATGAACTCATTTCTTAATCACCTCAAATAATTTAATTAAATCCTCAAACCTTCCTTTGTAACTTAAATGAACTTACTTGCTAGCTAAATTAACTTCTGGAAATATTTCTCGAATCTTAAATTCTATCTCAAAACTCCAACTCCGGTCCGGCCTCACTGAAATAACTGAAATGCTAAAAATCAAACTACTGAACTGAAATAATAAAATAATTAACTTCAAACAAATGCATTTAAAATAATCATGCAATGAAGTCAATTAAATTTTTAAAAATCTAGAATTATGCATGGCTTATACGTCTACTGATTTACGGGTTCTACATTTATGATCAGAATAGATTTAGAATTTCTCACCGTACAGGTAATGTCGCCAAATCTTCAATGCAAAGACAATGGCCGCCAATTCAAGATCATGAATTGGATAGCGAGTCTCATGTGGCTTCAACTGTCTTGAAGCATAGGCAATGACATGCCCTCGCTGCATCAACACACAACCCAACCCTCTGTGAGAAGCGTCACAATATACAACAAAATCACCAGTACCTGACGGAATAGTCAACACCGGAGCACTGGTCAATCTCTTCTCTTACTCAACAAAACTGGACTCACACTCCTCAGACCAGACAAATGGAGCATTCTTCAAAGTTAACTGCGTAATAGGTTTAGCAATACTCGAGAAATCTTTAATAAATCGGCGATAATATCCTGCCAAACCCATAAAGCTGCGTATCTCTGGTACATATGTCGGCCTCGGCCAACTGATCACAGCTTCAACCTTGCTAGGATCAACAGAAATCCCATCTCCAGATATAATGTGACCCAGAAATACAACCTGTCTCAACCAAAACTCACATTTGGACAATTTTGCTTACAATTTCTCAGCCCTCAGAATTCTCAACACAGTTCTCAGATGTTCTATCATATTCTTCGAATAAATCAAAATATCATCGATGAAATAATCACAAAATCATCAAGATATTTCTGAAACACACGGTTCATTAATCCCATAAACACAACTGGAGCATTTGTTAAACCGAAAGGCGTGACAATAAACTCATAATGTCCATACCTGGTTCTAAACGCTGTCTTCGAGATATCAGAATCCCTGAATCTCAGCTGATGGTATCCAAATCTCAGATCGATCTTGGAATAAACAGATGATCCCTGTAACTGATCAAACAAATCATCAATTCGAGGCAAGGGATATTTACTCTTTACCGTAGCCTTGTTCAGTTGCCGGTAGTCAATGCAAAGTCTCATTGAACTGTCTTTCTTCTTCACAAACAACACTGGAGCACCCCAAGGAGAAACACTCGGTCTGATGTAACCCTTGGCCAGTAAGTCTTCTAACTGCTCTTTCAATTCTTTCAATTCAATTGGTGTCATTCTGTACGGAGCTCTAGAAATCGGAACTGTACCTGGCATCAATTCAATGCTGAAGTCTATCTCTCGAATCGGAGGCAAACCAGGAATCTCATCTGGAAAGACATCAGCAAACTCACATACCACTGGCAAGTCCGCCAATGATGGACTCGATTTCAGTAAATCAACTGAATAGATAAGGAATCCATCCGCTCCTTTCTGCAATAATCGAGTCATATTCATAGCAGATATAAAAGGAATTCTGGCTCGAAAACCCTTACCATAAAATTTCCACTCATCAGCCACCTCAGGTCTGAATCTTACAATCTTGTGGAAACAATCGACTGTAGCCCTGTACTTGGTCAACATATCGATACCGATAATACAATCAAAGTCAGATATCCCAAGCACAATACATTCTAACTCAATCTCATGCCCATCATACTGCAGTATACACGATCTAACAGACTTCACTGATATCAAACATGTCCCCAAAGGAGAAGAGACATATACTACAGTAGATAGGGACTCAACAGGTAATGCATGCATCAATGCAAATCTCTCAGAAATAAATGTATGTGATGCACCAGTATCAATCAATACATAAGCAGGGTAACCAGAAATAGAACAGTTACCTGCAACGACATCATCAGGTGCATCCTGTGCCTGCTCCTCAGTCAAAGCAAAAACTCTGGCCTGCTGTCTCGGAGGCTGGCTCATTGTCTGGCTTCCTCCTGGCCTCGGCTGTGACTGGGTAGACGGTGCTGGCTGGGAAGAATGGACAGCAGATGGTCGTCTCCCGGTCTGAGCCACTGATCCAGATGACTCTGCTACATGGGATCCCTGTGCACCTCTCTGGGGACATACTCGGGCAAAATGTCCTTGCTGTCGACATATACGACAAGAGCCAAACACTCCTTGGCATTGCTCTGTGGAATGCTTCCCTCCACAAGTGCTGCAATATGGTCCTGTATAACTTTGGCTCTGACCAGTCTGTCTCGAGCCACTGGAACTGGAAGAACTCCTGCCAGACTTTTTAAACTGTCTTCCTCTGGCTTTCAGATAGTCCTTCTTTCCACCACTGCTACTACCACTCTCGAATCTGGGAGGGGGTTGCTGTGGTATCGGTGCTGGGGCAACATATGAAGCTCCTCTCTGTCTCATCAGACCCGCTTCTGCTCCATTTGCTCTGTTCAGGGCGTCAGCAAATTTTTTTGGTCGCCCAGTGTTCACCAATGTAATATCTCCGGATTCAAGCCATTGATGAACTGATCAGCCACCGCTTCTTCATTCTCGGCCACATGTGGAGCAAATCTCAGTAGTGTAGAGAATTTAGACACATATTCCTCAATGTTCAACTGCCCTTTTCTCAGATTCGCAAATTCAGCACCTTTATCCTTTCTGTATGACACAGGGAAGAATCTCTGAAAGAATTCGGTTTTGAAGACATTCCAGGTAATAGGCGTACCTCGATGCTCCAAGGCCCACTTGGTCGTAATCCACCAGTTCTTGGCAACATCATGCAACTGGTGTCCTATCAGTTTCACTCTCCGCTCATTAGTGTAGTCCAAAGAGTCAAACAGCATCTCTACGTCGTCTAACCAGCTCTCACAATCGATTGAAGTCTCAGTGCCCCTCAGAGTCGGCGGATAAAAAGACTGAAATCTCTTCAATAATGTCTCCATCTCAGTGGCTGTAACATCCATCGGAGGATTTGAAGTACTGCCCTGTTCCGGAATTCTTCGGGAAGGCATATCTGATTATCCAAATGATTAGTAACCCAAAACAACAAACCGTTTCAGTCCTCCTCCGATCATCTTACTGCTGATCTAGAATCAGTGCCGATTCATTCTCAATAAAACATATTACCATATCAAATCAGATAAATCAAGTAACATGTATTTAAGCAGCAAGAGATGCTAGCATTCAAAAGCAGGAAAGAAAACTCAATCTACCCTGCTCACTAGCTCCTATTTCAATCTAAAGGATCTATAGCTCTGATACCAACTGTTGTGGGGACCCGGACGCTAATCATCTTCTTAATCGTCATTGGGATAAATGGATCAATAAATTAATCTGGGTCTAAATTTTTTTATTTTTTTATTTTTTAAAATTGCGGAACGTAATGTAATTCAATCTAATATACATATCAGTATAAAAGTACAAGTCTTGTACAACAAACATCAAACTCAAACTAAGGTTCAACAACTAAATGTCAAGTGCTGAATCCTATCTACAGCAACGTCAAAGTCCGTAGTCTCCACTCTAATCATGATCTCTCGTCATCTCCTCGACCCTGACCCTGTCCCACCTGTTGTCATGCACACATACAAACACGACAACAGCCGGATAATTCCGGTGAGAATATAATCCCAGTATAAATCAACGAACATGCAATCATATAATAAATATAAAGCATGAAGCAGATATCAGATATATATCAAAGTCTGAAACATAAATAATATCAAACTATCAATCATACTCGTGACTCCACGACTCAGACTAGACTCAATCCTAGTCTAGGGATCCCCGTTTCCAGACGTTGGTATTCCTATATCGACCAACAGTAATAGAAGAAACTCCGATTCTATCCACGTCGATATAACCAAACATCCGGTGTCTTGACCTATCCGTCACAGACTGTGGCAATATCGCCAATACACTATCTTGTGACATCGTGCAATGTGCCCGTGGCGATCCCACCACTATCAGGCACTTCTGTCACAAGATCACTCGTCTAATACTCATCTATTACATGCTTCCTATAAATCAATAGAACAACATATAATAATCAAAGCAATGCATATAATAACAATAAGTATGTGATTTAGGGAAACTCAAATATATCCTACTTGAGTCGATCTCCTGGTGCCACATTAACTTATACCTTTCGTTTGTAGTCTCGATCTGAAGAAACGGAAGTTTTGAACTCAAGACTGTCTCTGTAAATCTGAAATGACATATCGAGAATAATAATATCAATATTTCATTCTCAATTCGACATTGAATCTGATTAATCTGAATTTAATTCAAATCAACGGCATAACGGCACAATCCTGATATCCCCGTCAATACAATATCAACAGATATCAATTACAAATCATAACTCATATCTGCTACAATTTGTAATCACTCCATAATTCAAATCTGTCCAATCTCAATCAATATAATCAGAAAATCATAACAATTCCATAATTCAAATCTGTCCAATCTCAATCAATATAATCAGAAAATCATAACAATTCCATAATCAATCTGTTCTTTGATCTGCCTTCGAATATACGATGTCTAGTACTCCCAGAACACATAATATAAATCAAATAACAATTCCTCCAATATCATATTTTCAAAAGATAACAGAACTCAATAAAACTTACATCCTGTTGTAGATGTCGAAGAGAGGAGTACGGTATTGTGTTCAGATTCAAAATCAGATAACCGGATACAGTATAATGAATTTTTCTAGAATTTAAGGAACTTGAGGAATTCTCTGAAATGGAAGCTCGATTCTCGTTGAAGAAATGAAAGATTCATAACATATATTGCATGGTGAGGACATGTGTCCCACTCAATTCCATAATTGCACTTTAGCCCCTGAACTCTTCACTATTTGCAATTCGGCCCTCGAAACTCTTTTTAATTCAATTTCAATCCTAAGGAATCATAAAAAACCTGGAATATGACTCAACATTCCAAAATTCATAAATTAAATAGTCTCGTATTAAAATGATAAAATCTCAGGCCTTACAGGTTCTTTGTGATCGTATATAGAAACCAAAGTGATCATTGAGATTGACTGTTAACTCCTTGTAACTTGATCTTATTCAATATATTGTTCTTTCCTCCTCGTGGATGTAGATCGTATTGATCGAACCACGTAATTCTTGTGTTCTGCTATGTGTGTGTTTTTTCATCTTACGGTTCTTGTTTTGGTGCGTGACTCTGGGTTCTTGTCATCTAGCATTAGTTCTGGTTTTATTCACTACACCAACCAATCATGTTAAACGTCTAGCAGCATTGCTTACATGATTAACTAGGTATCAAATGATAGTTCCTGCAAGAACCATTCCAATATGGTTAGCGTACAGTACGGTCCCTTCATCTCATATATCCCGACCGATTCGACAACCATTGATAAATCGAGAGTTGTCAAAGAATCGTTACTATGTTTCATGTCGTAGTTGCATCGATGGTGTAATATAAGAAACCCCTTTTTATATTACCATCAATACTCAAATCAGAGATTTCAAACTACATACACATGAAATCACATATGATATCTATACCCAAAGGTAAACGGTGAATCATCGACTACAATGCATAGACTCCTATATGTCTCGACAGAACACCCAACCTTGCCACCTGATGATCCCATATGAGTCAGTAAACAAGTCAAAGTGCAATACTAGCATATAGAGTTACAATGTTGTCCCGGATCATAAGGATTAATGGTGTACAACAATAAACTTTGACGTTTCCACTCGATAAGTGAGAACCACTTGGCAAGTCTTTTATAGAGGATTGTTCAGTGCACTCTACAACGAGCACATATCTGCATGCTCGGACATAACAATGTCCCTACCAATGAAACATGGTACTCACATCGCAGATACTAGTCTCAAACGCGAGAGGCCTTTAACCTTTTTAGCGGCGACTGAATCGACAAAGAACTATTTAAAATATACAATATTCCAAATATGAGTTTAATGATACTCAACATATGAGCATCTCATATTTTTTCTACTATTTGTATATTCAAGGACTTTATCTATGGAACAAGCATGGGTATACAGATAAATACGTGCCAAGACAATAGTTTCAAATATAATTAAAATAAAGATTATTTATATGTAGAGTATCGTTGTGAACCCTTGGCCAACACTTGGCTCGACGGGCACCTACTCTAACAATCTCCCACTTGCACTAGAGTTAACTACCCATGTAAGGCCCGAGAATATGATTATTGTAATCTAAAATGATTTGTGGATAAATTGATGTGATTATAGACGGAACGGGTCAGACTGGATAGACGAAAAGAAGATTTAATTATGTGCGACGAGGAGGCGCGAGGCCCCGCCAGGTGCATATGCGCGAGGCAGGCAGAGGACGACCAGGATCCACGCATATGCGCGAGGGTGGCTGAAACTTGTGAAGGACCTCGCGCATATGCGCGGAAGTGGTGCGCGCATATGCGCGAGCTCCCGAGAAGCTTATCGCGGAGACCAGTAGGTCTCACGCATATGTGCCGGTTTAGGTCGCGCATATGTGCGAGACGTGTTTAACAAAGAATGAGCCACCCGTCCTTTGGCATGCAATATATATACATCAAAAACGATCTTCCCTCAGAATTCAAGAAGCAAAAACGAAGGACTTCACGAAAAGTGAGTGTAGAACCCGTAAATTGGACTGCGTATAAGCATGCATAATTTCTAGTATTTAAATTAAAATTATTTTTATTGCATGAGTATTTAAATTCTTTTATTTAATTAATTTATTTTACGCAATAGTTTAATTGTTATCTTTTCAGTTAAATAAGTGAGGCCGGACTGGAGATGGAGTATTGAGATAAGTTAATAAATACTTATTTAAGAAGTGGTAATTTAGCATTTTAGTAAATATATTTTAAAAATTTGGCATGCATGCAAGTTATTAAACTTCTTTGGTATTTTATTTAATTGTTTTTAAAGCATTAAATGCATGTTTATTTCATTAATTTATGTTTAATTATTTTTATGCATTTTAGGCATAATTCATGCATGATAGGATTTGTTTCATGAAATTTTAAAATTTCGTGCATTAAGATTTTTAAGTTGCATTCGATCGAGGATCGGAGAGTGGAGAATTTTCAGGAAAATTATTTTATTACATGATCCATTTTATAAATTTATTTAAAGTGTTTTTAAGTGTATTTTTCGAAAATGGGAATTTTTGGGTATTTTTATCCGCTGGATTTTTATTTTTATCGGTACGTAAATTTTATCGAATCGGGGGACTTTTTAAGGGTTCGGCTAATATTTTCAAAATCTTTCCAACTCGAAATATTTTTCGAGAGTAGGTTTGGGCTTATTGGGCCTACTTTGAGTTTATAGGGCTTAATTATCTTTTTAACTTTTAAATTAAACAATATAGGCCCATAAATTAATTTTGTGGGGACCCGGACGCTAATCAAGTTCTTAATAATCTTTGGAACTAATAACTCAATTATAATAAACAGGGTCTAATTTTTTTTTTTTTAAATACAAAGCGGAAAACGTTATGTAAATCAATCTGAATTACATATTAAATATAAACATACAAGTCCTGTATGGTCTACAATAATCCAACTAGGTTCGACTACCTATCAGTGTTGGCTCCTAATTTATTTCTGAGCCCGGATCTCCACGCTATCTAGTCCAGCCTCGTTCTCTTTTTGACCCTGATCCTGTCCCACCGGTCGTCATGCACACATACAAACAAGACAACAGCCGGATAACTCCGGTGAGAATTATATTCCCAGTATAAATCATGTATACATGCCTTTTATATAAACAATATAAAAGCATGAATTAAACATTCAGAACATGTATCAAAATCAGAACACGAATCAAATATTCATCACATGTATTATAATCCTAAACATGAATAAATATCAAGAATAAATTATATTCTAAACATATATCATCATCAGGAACATAATTCCATATCAAGCAATGAATCACTCTCCGTGATTCTCAGACTCAGACTCGACTCAGTCCTAATCTAGGGATCCCGACCGGAATAAGAACATACACCCACCTACACTCCCGATCGGGGTGGTGGCATGTTCTTATTCACGGATTTTGGCTCTTTCCATATCGAACACCAGTAATAGAAGAAACTCCACTTCTATCCACTCCGATATAGCCAAATGTCCAGTGTCTTGACCTAACCATCATAGATTTTGGCATTTTCACCAATATCCTATCTTGTGACATCTTGCAATGTGCCCGTGGCGATCCCACCACTATCAGGCGCTTCTGTCACTAGATCACTCGTGTACGACTAGACGTATCCGCCTATGACTCCGTACATCAATCAATAAATCAAAGATATCAATATCATTCAATTGCAAATAACAATGCAATAAAATAAAGTATGTGATTTCGGGAGACTCAAGTCAAACCTTACTCGAGTTGTGCAATCCCAACTCCACATTAATTTATACCTTTGTCTTCGCGGTCTGACGAAATCGAAGTCTCGAAATCAAATCTGTCCATATCAATCTGAAATACAATATCGCATAGGCACAATCTCAATATGCAACTCAATTCAAAATCTATTCTGAACAATACTCAAATCAAACATAATCTGATCAATATCGAATCAAGATACAATCTAATCCATATCGACGATATCACGATATAATTGAAATCACTACCGAATCTGCTCAATATCAATTTACTGATTTTCGACGGTGTAACAATATAGTCTCGATAACCCCGTCAATCTCAACATCAAAGATATAATACCCGAATTCATAATCAATATCGGTACAACTTATGATCAATAACAATACAGTTCTGATATCGAATCTCAATCAAATCAACTCCGAAATCATAACAAATACATACACAGTCTGTTCTTCAATCTAACTTCAATTATACGATGTCTATTATATCAGAAACACCATATATGATTCCTATTCAATTCTGACAATACCATAATTTCAAATCATATCTAAACGTAACAAAACTTACGTCCAGTTATAGCCTGCGTCGATAGGAACTCAGTACTGAAGTCGGATTGAAAATCTAACGGACGGATCGAGATATAAAGGCATAAGGATTTGGAGCTTCCCTCCCTCGGTTCTTTCTTTCTTTCTTCTGAAGAATTGCAAGGTATCTATATATATATCTACATGTTCACGCATGCAAGGCAAGTGGCTAAATGTGCATACTGCACGTCTCGCGCATATGGACGACAAGCATCCACGCGAGACACAAAGTCTCGGCGCGTAGCATCACGGCAGCTCGTGCATATGCGCGCCCCATCGTCGCGCATATGCTCGAGACCTACTGTCTCGTACAATGCAACTCGCGCATATGCGCGCCTCCATCCGGCACATATGCGCCAACTTCTCTGGACATTTCGCGCATGTGCGCGGCTCACGTAGCGCATGTGCGCGCAACTCTCTTCCTACCTCGCGCATGTGCGCGGCTCACGTCGCGCATGTGCGCGCAATGTTCTGTTCCAGCCCCATGGCTACTGGACACCTCGCGCATATGCGCGCCCTCAAGCCGCGCATATGCGCGGGGTCTTCTGCCAAACCCGCGCATGTATGCGCACCAGATCGCGCATGTGCGCGGATGGCATCTCTCTCGCACATATTTCGCATCTTTTCTCGTCTTTCCCGGTCTGATTCATTCTGTCTATAATCACATCAATTAATCACTAAATCATTTCAGATTAACAGGATAAAATTCTCGGGCCTTACATTTTTCCCCCTCTAAGATACGATTTCGTCCCCGAAATCACAAGTAATCACTCGTATATCACAAGTAATCATATCAGACACCAAATCGGATAAAAAAAGGAGATATATATACAGAAGCTAAAAGAAAACTTACTCCAATGAAACAATTCTGGAATTCGTCGTCTCATATCAGATTCGGTTTCTCCAAATAGCTTTTTCGATATTCTAACAACTCTATTGAATAGCAGAATAGTCTCCATTCTGGATTATCTCTCTTTTACTGATTCTGATTTCAATCTGGAATAATACTTCAAGAAATATAGTATCATAATATAACCCGAAGTAACTCTAATAAAATCAATTTCAAGATATTGGCTATACAACATCCGTATATACCAATCAACAGTTTATACAAATCAATATCAACAGCTGTTATCAAATCTGTTTAATTCCAGTTAATTCAATATTCAATCTTCTGCCTCAATTATCAACTGTCATCTTCGGTCGTTGGCATATTTAGTCTGTCTATTCTGAGCTGTCTTCATTTCTTCTAAATCAGCTTCACTTTTCAGTCACATCTCTAATCATATCAAATTCAATCTCAAGAACTTCAAAGATATCTTCTCGATAAAGAGGGAATCTGCATTTCTTACTGTACAACGTTTCAAATAGTGCCATCTCCATACTCGTCTGATAGCTATTGTTGTACGAAAACTCACGACATGACATAAATCATGCCAACTAGTGCTAAAATAAAGCACTACAACATAAGCATATTCTCCAAAATCTGGATAATCCACTCTGACTTTCCGTCCAGTCGGTGAATGATATGCTATACTCAGATATAATCTTGTACCCAACTCTTGTTGTACACTCTGCCAAATGTGTAAAGTCAACCAAAATCATGGTCTGATATAATTAACTCTCGGCACTCTGGGCACTCTGATCACTTTTCTGACAGAATCTCAGTAATATAATAATATATGTACGTCTTCATGTACGAGCTAGCACTCGCAGACTGGGTCAGTCTGTCACTCATAACTCAATCAATGCTCAATTCCGAGAGGGATACGGTAACTTCATCACGATATTCCTAGAAATATAATCTCATTTCTATTCAGGAATCGATAAGTTATGTAACCAATCTCCTGGTTTCATTTTTTCTGTCTTCATCTATCGGCAATTCAGACAATTCAGTACAAATTCTTCCACATCTGATTTCATTTGTTTATATTAAATTGTCTTTTCGAATTATCATACCTTTTCTGCTACCAGAAAGGATACTGAATCAATTACTGTGCGCTTCTAACCATATCTGTCATTTCAGATTCGAAATATTCGGCACAAACAAGTTGGTTATTCACATACATTACAGTATTATCTACCTGATATTCTGATCGACACCCTGCTCTAAAAAACAAAATCAAGTTCTGAACATTCTGATCAAATTTCTGCACGGCTGTAATTCTCGAGTTTAACTCTGATTCGGCTTGAACTGTATATACTCTCAACGGTTTCCAATAATCTGTATCACATCTTCGACGTTGTTTAGATCAACTGCTATATCATCCTTGGATGTAATGTCCCCCAACTAATACATTCTGTCTCTAATACTGTTTTAGAACAATAACAATTCGCAAGCAATTTCAAAACAACAGTCATATACAATAATCTGTTAAACTCAGGCAAGAAAATAAAGAAGTTTCTGACATCGGTATCATTCTCAGCCACTGATCACTGGCTCAGATGTGCTAATATCAATCGGTATACCATATTCGGATATCACATACTCGGAATACAATATGTTCCAATCAAGATTCATATCTGAACAATTTCTGTATACAACGATTTCAGTTCTCAGATCTTTCAATACAAGTTATTTGATTTAGTCAGTCATATGCCCCGAGTATATCACAAAATATCATAGATAAACGGAATAAAATCATAAGAATACCTCTGAATACCAGATTCATCAATCCATAATCAGAACTGAAGTACTTTACAGAGAAACACACAATCAGATGTAACTTTCGGTCAGTAATCTTCTAACTGATATTTCAATTCTTTCAAATCAATCAGTATCATTCTGTACGGACTTCTAAAATAAAACCAGTACCTGTATCAAATTAAGGCAGAAATCACTCTCCCTGATATAAATCCAACCCGGAATTTCATATAGAAAGACTTTCCTGCTACTGACAAATCAGCTCATGGTATATTCATTTTCAGTAATCAACTGAATGCATAAGGAATAATTCCATTCCTTTCGATAATCATCGAATCATAATTAATATGAAAATCAAAGGAATTCAAAATCGAAAATCCTTACCGTACATTATTCATTATTCGGCCATTTCAAGTCCGAATCTTACCATCTCCTGGTAAGAATCTACAATAGCTCTGTACTTGTTCAATATATTCATATCAATTATGCTGCCAGAATCAGACAATACAAGTACAACATAATCTAACTCAATCTCATTCTCACTTCACTGCAGTATACGATATTTACAGAATTCACTGGTATCAATCTTTCCCCCAAAAGATAAAGAAATCAATACTACAGTATATACAGACCCAATGGAATAAAGCATATGTCAATGCAATTCATACAGAATCATGTATAAGATGTACGAGAATCTCCCCGATACATATGGAACAAAATCATAAAAGAACAGATACATGTCACTACATCATCACGTGCATCCTGGATCTGTTCCTCGGTCACTAACCACCAGACACCTCTGCTCCCTGGAATCTTCGGGAACCTCTCTTTGGACATACTCTAGCAAAATATCCATGCTGTTTACAGACATTGCATCTACCAGTCACTCCCTAGCATTGCTCCGTGGGATGTCTTCCTCCACAGGCTCTACAATACACTCCTGTATAACTCGGGCTAGAACCACTGGTGCTAGATGAACCGCTCCCTAACTTCTTAAATTGTTCCTTTCGGGCTTTCAAATAGTCTTTCTTTTCACTACTGCTACTACCAAATCTGAGAGGGGATTGCTGTGTCTGGGGTCGGATCACATCCAACCTCCCTCGTTGTCGACTCAAACTTGCCTCAGCTCCCTTTGCTTTATTCAAAGCATCACCAAAATGCCGGGGTCGCTCTACCTTTACTAAGGAAGATATCTCATCATTCAATCCGTTTACGAACTGATCCGCTACAGTTTCATCATTACCAGCTATAAGAGGAGCAAAACGTAATAAAGTAGAGAATTTAGCAGCATATTCTTCAATATTCAGTTGGCCCTGTTTCAAATTCTCAAACTCTGCTTTCTTGTCCTCTCGGTACGAAACTGAGAAAAACAGAATTCCACTCTAAAGATTTCCCACGTAATTACCGTACCACGCTGTTCTAATACTCTTTTGGTTGTAATCCACCAACTTCTTGCGACGTAGTGTAACTGGTTGGGCACTAGTTTAATTCTCCGTTCGTCTGGATACTCAAGTGAATCAAACAATATCTCTATATCATTTAACCAATTCTCACAATCATCAGATGTCTCAGTACCTCTCAGAATCGGCAGTTGAAATGACTGAAACTGTTTCAACTGTATTTCCATCGGAGTTTCTAACACATCTATCTGATTACTCGAAGTACTACCCCTTTCCAGAATTCTTCGATGAGGTATATCTGATAATCACCAGAGTTAGCAATCACAGGAGATAAATCAATCTCAGTCCCTTTCTAATCAGCTTACCTTCTGATCAAGAATTGATTCCGATTCATTTTCAAATCAGACATATTACCAAATCAACTCAGATATTCAGGTAACATATATTTAAAAGCAGTAAAACATAATATCATGCTAGCACACACAATGTAATTCAACATTATAATAGATCACATGCTAGCAATCACATGCAAGGAAAGAAAATTCATTCTACCCCGCTCACTAGCCTCTATCTTAGTCTCAATCTAATGGATCTTAGCTCATAATAAATAAACATTAACATCTCCTATCCACTTGTTGTGGGGAGCCGGACGCTAATCAAGTTCTTAATCATCTTTGGGACTAATTACTCAATTATAATAAACAGGGTCTAATTTTTTTTTTAAAATACAAAGCGGAAAACGTTATGTAAATCAATCGGAATTACATATTAAATATAAACATACAAGTCCTGTATGGTCTACAATAATCCAACTAGGTTCAACTACCTATCAGTGCTGACTCCTAATTTATTTCTGAGCCCGGATCTCCACACTATCTAGTCCAGCCTCGTTCTCTTCTTGACCCTGATCATGTCCCACCTGTCGTCATGCAAACATTCAAACAAGACAACAGCCGGATAACTCCGGTAAGAATTATATTTCCAGTATAAATCATGTATACATGCCTTTCATATAAACAATATAAAAGCATGAATTAAACATTAAGAACATGTATCAAAATCAGAACATGAATCAAATATTCATCAAATGTATTATAATCCTAAACATGAATCAATATCAAGAATAAATTATATTCTAAACATATATAGTCATCAGGAACATAATTCCATATCAAGCAATTAATCACTCTCCGTGATTCTCAGACTCAGACTCGACTCAGTCCTAACCATCATAGACTTTGGCATTTTCACCAATATCCTATCTTGTGACATCGTGCAATGTGCCCGTGGCGATCCCACCACTATCAGGCGCTTCTGTAACAAGATCACTCGTGTACGACTAGACGTATCCGCCTATGACTCCGTACATCAATCAATAAATCAAAGATATCAATATCATTCAATTGGAAATAACAATGCAACAAAATAAAGTATGTGATTTCGGGAGACTCAAGTCAAACCTTACTCGAGTTGTGAAATCCCAATTCAACATTAATTTATACCTTTGTCTTCGCGGTCTGACAAAGTCGAAGTCTCGAAATCAAATCTGTCCATATCAATCTGAAATACAATATCGTATAGGCACAATCTCAATATGCAACTCAATTCAAAATCTATTCTGATCAATACTCAAATCAAACATAATCTGATCAATATCGAATCAAGATACAATCTAATCCATATCGACGATATAACGATATAATTGAAATCACTACCGAATCTGCTCAATATCAATTTACTTATTTTCTACGGTATAACAATACAGTCTCGATAACCCCATCAATCTCAACATCACAGATATAATACCCGAATTCATAATCAATATCGGTACAACTTATGATCAATAACAATACAGTTCTGATATCGAATCTCAATCAAATCAACTCCGAAATCATAACAAATACATACACAGTCTGTTCTTCAATCTGACTTCAATTATACGATGTCTATTATATCGGAAACACCATATATGATTCCTATTCAATTCTGACAATACCATAATTTCAAATCATATCTAAACGTAACAAAACTTACGTCCAGCTATAGCCTGCGTCGATAGGAACTCAGTACTGAAGTCGGATTGAAAATCTAACGGACGGATCGAGATGTAAAGGCATAAGGATTTGGAGCTTCCCTCCCTCGGTTCTTTCTTTCTTTCTTATGAAGAATTGCAAGGTATCTATATATATATCTACATGTTCACGCATGCAAGGCAAGTGGCAAAATGTGCATACTGCACGTCTCGCGCATATGCGCGACAAGCATCCGCGCGAGACACAAAGTCTCGGTGCGTAGCATCACGACAGCTCGTGCATATGCGCGCCCCATCGTCGCGCATATGCGCGAGACCTACTGTCTCGTACAATGCAACTCGCGCATATGCGCGCCTCCATCCGGCGCATATGCGCCAACTTCTCTGGACATTTAGCGCATGTGCGCGGCTCACGTAGCGCATGTGCGCGCAACTCACTTCCTACCTCGCGCATGTGCGCGGCTCACGTCGCGCATGTGCGCGGATGGCATCTCCCTCGCACATATTTCGCGTGTTTTCTCGTCTTTCCCAGTCTGATTCATTCTGTCTATAATCACATCAATTAATCACTAAATCATTTCAGATTAACAGGATAAATTTCTCGGACCTTACAAATTTGTTATTTATATAATTAACCTTAAGCACCATTAACCCTAAACCTAATCACTTTTACACAGCCGACACCTCCCCTCAGCTCCTCTCCTTCTCGGTTTCAGAAAACTCTAGCTGAAGGCCTCGTTTTCTTCTCATAGGCTTGCAAGAAAAACTGCTCACGGTTCCCTCGTCTCGTCTTGTTCCCTTAGCATCATCAGGCACGTCTGCATCTTTGTTCCTTGCATCATTCATGCCAATATTATGTTAAAGTGTGTGTAAATGCATGGAAGCCCATCGATCTAACATGTATGCACGTTCTTGGTTGAAAGATTTACATACATCCTTGCACTTTTGAATCACTAATCACGTTTTGTTCATGCTGCGCAAGGGCCTGCGGTTTCGGTTGATTAAGGGCTGTATAGGGTGTCAAGGGGAGGTCTTGGGGGTTTCGTTGGTTGCTGGTTTGTGCAGGAGAAGGGCCGAGAGGGTAGTTGTGCTGGTTTCTCCTCGTTTTGGGTGTAGATCGAGAGAAGGAGAGCCACAGCGGTGCATGGCTCGTCCTCGGTCTTGGTGCTGAACCACCTGGGTTCGTGACAGACCCCGGAGTGAGCCGTGAGATCGCTGGGGCTGTGGTGGAGCGAAGGTAGCGAGTGGCCAAAGGTATTTGGGTTATGCATCGTGGGGTTTGTAGTAGCAGTAGGATTGAATAAGTGTGTGCTAGAGGAGTTCCATGGTTTCGGTGGTGACTCATTCTTAGGTGGATAAGTAAGGGACACGTGAGGATGGTGGAGATTCAAAGTATTTAAGAGGTTGGTGATGTGTTGAGGAATGAGTGCACAAGGGAATGTTGAGTGTAGGGCCGAGAAGTTTTTATTAAGGTAGAGAATTTTTTACCGAGAGTTTGGCTTGTTCTAGGATTTTGGCCGTTGATTTGGGGAGCTAATGATGTTGTTTTAGGACCTAGTTAGTGTTTTAAAAATATGGTTATAGTTGTAGAAAATTCGAGTAAATTTTGGATTGATTCGAATTAAAAATCGGAACCTCGATCCAAGTTTTAAAACGAATTAAATAAGCTGCGATTTTTTGCTCGTGTTTATGTCTAAGAATGGTTTTAAATATGTTTTGGGACATTTTAAGGAGTTTGGTAAGCGTCGGGTCAATTTTAGAGGTTCAGGGGTAAAATGGTAATTTTTGGGTTTCCATGGGCAAAATGGTCATTTTGCACCCAGGGTGAGAATTTGGTCATGGCAGCGCCCTGAGCACAAATCATGATATTTTTAAATGTTCATGCATCAGGTTTACGATTTTTACGCTATTATAATAATTATGGTGTATGCTTGGTTTAAAAGAATTAAGGTTGAAAAAGTGAGAAAGTGAAGAGCACTCCGTCTCCGCCGCGCCGCGTCGTTATTTCGTTTGTTTTCTGTCAAAACAAACCAAGGCATGTTTATATCTTCTTTCACTCTTCAATCAAGCCATATATGTATTTTTTAAATTTCGCAAGTACATGATTTTAATGCAAGAAGATCGAAATTGTTCATATTTAATTATGTTGGTTAATTATATTACGTGCAAACATTCATTTTGAGATTTATGTGATATTGCTTGTGGCCATCTCACTATCATAGGAGAATTATTTCACCCGGTCACCAGTTACCGGTCAGTTCAGTTATGTACCACCCAGTATACTGTGGCATTATTCTGATCAGACGTTCATTACTTCACCCGGTCGCCAGTTACCGGTCATGGGAGCATTGTATTATCCGGTCGCAAGTTACCGGTCAGTTCAGTTCAGTGCAGGGGCCACTTGCGTAGACCATAATCTCAACAGAAAATTATTACATGCTATTTTATTACAGGGCTCCAAGGAGCAAACATTTTCACTATGATTTTCAGTTCAGTTATGCACGTATTATAATTGCTCATGACAAGTTATTTTCACTTTATGCCTCATGACATGATATTTTTACTCCCATGCAAATTTTACTATATTATTTACTCGTTATTTACGATATATGCATGCTGAGTCTTTAGGCTCACTAGACTTGATTGTTGTAGGTATTGATGAGGTCGGGGCCGAGAGCGGGGACCAGTGAGTTAGCTTGGGTCAGCAAAAATGGAACCCGAGGACCTCATTTACTGCAATTACCATATTTTTTTTTTATGCTCAAACATATTATCAGTGTTGGATTACTTTAAATAATTTCTTCCGCTGCAAATTTTGAACATTAAACTTGATTTATCAGTTGATTTTGTGAATGAGGCAAATTTTGATTATTTTAAAGAGAAAATTTTTAATTTTTCCGCAAATTTTCAAACATGAATTTTCGGGCCATTATAGCTGGTATTAGAGCAATGGTTCTGTAAAGAGTACTACTGACCACGAGAAGCTCACGAAGTCACGTCTTCGGTCTGTAAGTTTTACATTTGCGCATTTTATTCAAAGCATGAATTATTTGACAGCATGTTCTCATGAAATGTTTTACGTTCAGATTTATTTTATTGTTTAGTATTTAAATTTAAATAAATTATGGAATTATGCATGTTGGTTACGTATGGGTTATGTATGGAACAGTATGCCCCCTAGACGTATTCTCGAGCGCACTAGAAATGAGGAGCCTCGCTAAGAGGACAGGGAGGAGCAGAGGTAGGAGAGAGACTTACCACCTCCACCACCCCCTCCACCTGACATGAATGCCCCGATGCTAGCGGGGATGACTCAGTTCTTCGCACAGTTTACGGGGAACCAGGCTGTGGCGACCAGGCCGACAGGGCCCGAGGCTGTGTACGAGAGATTCATGAAGATGCGTCCTAAGGAGTTTTCAGGGACGACGGACCCCATGATTGCCGAGGGCTGGATCAAGTCCCTCGAGGTTATCTTCGAGTTTATGGAGCTTGGAGATGCAGACAGAGTCCGATGTGCCACTTATTTATTCGGAGGAGATGCCCGCTTATGGTGGGAAGGAGCATCAGTAGCCCTGAACTTGGCCACCCTGAGTTGGACGCGCTTCACGGAGGTATTCTATTCCAAATATTTTACTGAGGAAGTGCGAACCAGGTTGACCACGGAATTCATGAGCCCGAGACAGGGGGGTCTGACTGTTACGGAGTTCATCCGTAAGTTTGAGAGGGGTTGTCATTTTGTGCCCCTGATCGCGAATGATGCTAGAGCTAAGTTGATGCATTTCTTGGTGGGTCTACGGTCGATCTTGCGCCGTGATGTTAGGGTTTCTGACCCTACTACTTATGAGGTCGCTGTCTCCAAAGCTCTAGCCGCAGAGCAGGATCAGCGTGATATCGAGAGAGACCGCCAGGGCAAGCTCCCACTCCTTGTACTACACCGCCCTCCTCCTCAGCAGCATCAGCAGCAGAACAAGAGGCCTTTTCACGGGCCGCCTAGAAACAGGGGTCAGCAGCAGAAGGGACGCCCAGCCCCGAGGACTTTTGAGCACCCAGTTTGCCCAAGGTGCTCACGCCGCCATCCTGGAGCGTGTATGTTTGGCTCCGGAAAGTGTTACAAGTGTGGTAGTCCAGACCACTTATTTCTGCAGTGCCCTCAGAGGAATCTGCCTACCCAAGGCAAAGTGTTTGCTCTCAATGCTACGGAGACGAACCTAGATACGATGCATATGACAGGTACCTTTAAACTTTAAAGTTTACATTTGGGATTTAATATTTTGGGGGTTAAGATTTTTGAACATAGAATTGCAGTAGGATTGCATGCTCTACTCAGTATTATTTTCGGGAATTAGGTTAGAAGAACTCTGGCCTTTGCATGTCTATAAGTTCGTTCTTGTGATTATTGGGTTCCGCTTAGTATTCGAACCTTTCTGGGAGAATATTTATATCTGGTTCCGCTACGAAGGCCTTGATAGATTCAGGGGCCACTCACTCATTTATTTCGGAGGTCTTTGCTAATTTACTCAAGGTCAAGACCGTTGGGCTAGATGTAGCCTATTCAGTAGTATTTCCTTCTGGTGAGGAGATGTCAGCTACCAATGTGATCCGAGACATAGATCTTGAGCTCCATGGCAACCTTGTTTATGCGGATCTGATCGTGTTGCCGATGCCCGAGTTTGACATCATCCTAGGGATGGACTGGCTATTGCGGAACATAGTTTTGATTGACTTCCAGCGGAGATCTGTTTTAGTCCGACCTCCTGGAATGACGCAGTTTTTATTCGAGCCGGACATGTACTTTCCTTTACCGTGCATTATTCCTTATGCCAAGGCTAGGAAGCTCATGCATAGATGGTGTCGGGCATTTTTAGCAACTTTTATATCTGTCCCCGAGGCGCCCAGTCAGTCAGCCGTAGATGTTTCGATTGTTAGAGACTTCTTAGACGTTTTCTCTGAGGACGTTTCTGGTATGCCACCCGAGAGAGAGGTGGAGTTTTCTATTGAGCTTATGCCAGGTACGGTTCCGATCTCAAAAGCATCGTACCGACTAGCAACGACAGAGATGGCAGAGCTTAAGAAGCAGATTCAGGAACTTCTCTTAGGCTTGAAAAAACTCTAGCTGAAGGCCTCGTTTTCTTCTCTTAGGCTTGCAAGAAAAACTGCTCACGGTTCCCTCGTCTCGTCTTGTTCCCATAGCATCATCAGGCACGTCTGCATCTTTGTTCCTTGCATCATTCATGCCAATATTATGTTAAAGTGTGTGTAAATGCATGGAAGCCCATCGATCTATCAAGTATGCACGTTCTTGGTTGAAAGATTTACATACATCCTTGCACTTTTGAATCACTAATCACGTTTTGTTCATGCTGCGCAAGGGCCTGCGGTTTCGGTTGATTAAGGGCTGTATAGGGTGTCAAGGGGAGGTCTTGGGGGTTTCGTTGGTTGCTGGTTTGTGTAGGAGAAGGGCCGAGAGGGTAGTTGTGCTGGTTTCTCCTCGTTTTGGGTGTAGATCGAGCGAAGGAGAGCCACAGCGGTGCATGGCTCGTCCTCGGTCTTGGTGCTGAACCACCTGGGTTCGTGACAGACCCCGGAGTGAGCCGTGAGATCGCTGGGGCTGTGGTGGAGCGAAGGTAGCGAGTGGCCAAAGGTATTTGGGTTATGCGTCGTGGGGTTTGTAGTAGCAGTAGGATTGAATAAGTGTGTGCTAGGGGAGTTCCATGGTTTCGGTGGTGACTCATTCTTAGGTGGATAAGTAGGGGACACGTGAGGATGGTGGAGATTCAAAGTATTTAAGAGGTTGGTGATGTGTTGAGGAATGAGTGCACAAGGGAAAGTTGAGTGTAGGGCCGAGAAGTTTTTATTAAGGTGGAGAATTTTTTACCGAGAGTTTGGCTTGTTCTAGGATTTTGGCCGTTAATTTGGGGAGCTAATGATGTTGTTTTAGGACCTAGTTAGTGTTTGAAAAATATGGTTATAGTTGTAGAAAATTCGAGTAAATTTTGGATTGATTCGGATTAAAAATCGGAACCTCGATCCAAGTTTTAAAACGAATTAAATAAGCTGCGATTTTTGGCTCGAGTTTATGTCTAAGAATGGTTTTAAATGTGTTTTGGGACATTTTAAGGAGTTTTGTAAGCGTCGGGTCAATTTTAGAGGTCTAGAGGTAAAATGGTAATTTTTGGGTTTCCAGAGACAAAATGGTCATTTTATACCCAGGGTGAGAATTTGGTCATGGCAGCGCCCTGCATCTTTGTTCCTTGCATCATTCATGCCAATATTCTGTTAAAGTGTGTGTAAATGCATGGAAGCCCATCGATCTATCATGTATGCACGTTCTTGGTTAAAAGATTTACCTACATCCTTGCACTTTTGAATTACTACTCACGTTTTGTTCATGCTGCGCATGGGCCTGCGGTTTTGGTTGATTAAGGTGTTAGAGTAGATGCCCTGCAAGCCAACGATTGGCTAGAGAATTTATTGACTCAAGTGAAATAAACAATCTTTATTTTAAAATAATTTAACTTTTTATGGTCTTGTTATACTTTATCTGTATACCCATGCAAACAGTATAGATAAAGTCCTTGATTATGCTTTAATACAAATGAATCGTAATTCGATGTTGAAACTCATTTGTAAACACTGCATATTCTGAATTCGTTCCTAGTCGATTCAGCCGCCTAAAACAGGGATAAAGGTCGCTTGAGCTCGAGACTAGCATATGTGATGTTGTGTACTGCGTTTCTTGGTAAGGGCATGGAGATGTCCAAACATGCAGATGTGTAGTCATGTGATGATTATACTGAACAACCCTCCCTCGGACTTTCCAAGTTGTTATCATTCATCGAGAGGATAAGTCCGTGGTTATGATTGTACACCATTAGTCCTTACGACCCGGGACAAAACTGAGGCTCTATATGCTAGGGCTGTGCTTTGACTCGTTTACCGGCTCCAGGAGAGTCATCAGGTAGCGAGGTTGGGTACAGTTGCGACACATATAGGAGCCAGTGCATTGTAGTCGGGGATTCACCGCTCACCTACGGGTGTGGATATCCTGTGTGATCTGATGAAATAATAGTGCATGAAATCTCTGGCCAGAGTATGAGATGTACGTTAGAGAAGGAGTTCTCAAATAGTACACGCGATGCCACTATTATAGTTATCACATAGTTATCGAATTAATATGCAACCCTCGATGAACCAATGGTTGCAGATTCGATCGGGATATATGAGATGAAGGGACCGTACTGTACGTTAATCATAATCGACTGGTTCTTGCAGGCACTATCAGTGATACCTAGGGGATCATGGGGCGATGCTACTAGACGCTCTTACCATGATCCGATAGGTGCAATCAGAAATGAGTTCTGACATTCTTAATCAAGGTGTTGATGAAAAGAATGGGGCTAACTAGGGTAAGCTCGAATAAGAATAAATATTATTCTGAATCACAACGAGTTGTGAATCCACGGCTAGCTGTAAACCTGAACCATTGAGGGTCACACAAGCACTGGATCGTTTGTTCCCGTAGAGAGAATAAATTCAAGGAGTTGAATTTATATTATGATATAGTAAATTCAAGGAGTTGAATTTATGATAATTAAATTTTGAGAAAATAAATTCAATGAGTTGAATTTCTGAGATAGTAAATTAAAAAAGTTGAATTTATGAAATTTAGAAAGAATAAATTCAAGGAGTTGAATTTATAAAATTTGAAGATTTAATTTAATAAACTCAAAATTTGAGTTTATTAAATATTAAATTTTGGAGGTGGTAAATTCAAGGAGTTGAATTTGTAATATTAAATTCAAATGTTGAATTTATAATATATTTAATTTATTAAACTCAAAAGTTGAGTTTATTAAATATTAAATTAAATATAGTGGGAAGTATGTTTAATGAGTTTGTGGGAGTACAAGTCCAACATACTAAATAATTAAAGTTCTTAATGGACTTTGATTAATTAATTAAACTAGTTGGACTTGTCCAATTAATTAATCAAGCCCATTAATGTTAATTATGGTAATTAGGCCATGTAATTTTTTATTTTAAAATTTTGACCTAAAATCATAGCCTCCACAAAATTGGATTATGAGATTTTCGAGACTCATGGGATGCAATCTTTGGAATCATTAATTAACTTAATTAATTTGATTAATTAAGTAAAGTAATGATTAGAGATAATAATAAGGATTTTTTTATTTATTAACCTAGAGGCATCCGAAAAAGTTGAGATGGGAATTCACAATTTTTCGGCTCTTCCAATTCCAAAAGCTCTCTCGAAATTTCTCTTCTCAAAATAAGAAAAATTCGGCTTATTGTGTTTAGTCGATTTTTTTTTCGTGTTTCATCTCTACGTAGAAACTTCTTCCAAATTTTCTAGTGCAATTTGGAAGAGGAACAAGCGATCTAGTCGTGGACCTGATTAGAAGGAAAGAAAGGAATTCATCGAAGAAAGTTCGTAGGGAATCAACAAGAGCTAATCCGTTTATACCGGATTAGTTGGAGCCATGTGATTAATTCACAAAGGTATGAAATTTCAACACCCTATGAATGTTTTTGTTAAAATCATACGAGCGTCCAAAGCAAATCATATTTTGATTGTCAAAATAAAATAAAATTTTAAAACTTCCGCTGCGTTTGGGCGAATAGAAAACCGGGATCCAACAGTGGTATCAGAGCCAAAGTTTTTTCTAAATCGTATGATTTTGATATTGAATAATTTATTTTTAACCACACAAGAAAATTTAGCACCACGAAAATTTATTTTTTCCAGATTTTCGAAATAAAAAAAAATATATTCAATCTACCCCGAACTGTTCTGGGCATTCTGTGCGCGCAGGCGCCGGACGCCTGCGGGCACAGCGCTAGCGCAGGCGTCGGACGCCTGCGCTAGCGTCGTGGCGCGCCTGTGCGCGTTCTGCGTGGACAGGGCCGCTGCCGCTGCCGGAAACGTTCGGGCAGAGGGCGGGCAGTGGGCGGGCGGATGCCTAGGAGCATCTCGGGAAGCGCGCTGAATAATGGGCTTGAATTGTTTGGGCCTAGGGTGCGATTTTCTGATTTTTCAAATTTTTGGGTAAAATTGATATTTTTGAAAATTGGTTCAATTTTTATTTTGGAAATTAATTTTTGGAAAATTAATAATTTTCTTGTGAAATAAATAATTAGAATATGATTTTAATTATTTATGGTAAAAATGATTTTTTACAAGAAATCAATTATTATTGATTTAATTGCAAATTAATAAAGAAGTTTATTTAATTTATTAAATCTTTTAATTAATTGTGGTGGTTAGTGATAAATTATTAGATATAGATTGATCAGTTAATTAAATTTGTTTAATTAATTGATGTTAATATTTGATATTAAATGCATGAAGGATGATCGAGAGCCTTGACCAATGTGTTAGGTGTATGTTAGGATATTTTACTGTTTTATTCGGGTTTTTTTTAATTAATATTTGATATTATTAAAGTGGGCCTGGTTTATGGCTCGTTCCCACCCCATGAGATGTGCCCTTATGTGACATTGCTATTTAATTGTAATTATTAGAAATAGTGGGAGATCAAGACTAGAAGATGGTGGGTCCGATAATCAAGATGAAGACATGTAAAATATTGGAAGCTCTTGTAACTGTTGCATTTGCATCCCTGCTTTCACCTAGGTTTTGGACCTGGATCCATGTCTGGCTCACATGGATCTAATAGTGTTGGCGATCGATCATCCTTATTTATTGTTTAATGTTATATTATGATATATATGCGATATATAGTAGTATGCATGTATGTATATTATTATATAATATAGTTGCATGGCTCCGGCAAACATACAAACTCGTGGCACGCGATTTGAAATTAAAATGATGAGACAATTTTAAAATTAAAATCCCTCATTTTGAATATGATTCAAAATTCATATCAAACCGTAAAAGTAAAAATTAAAAGAGTTTAATTTTTCCTTGCCTTCCATCAACCGTGGTTGCATGTTGATCGCTACCCGCGGACAGTGTCTGGCTCATATTATTGGGGAGGCCTGGACGCCGGAAAGCTGTGACTTCCACCGGACATATGATGTGAATTGAGTGGAACTCCCATGACTTCGGCTCATATTATTGGGGGAACTCATGGCGACCGTCTACTACAATTCAATATTGATGGGTCGGTTTGACACGCGAAAATAAACGAAGTCATATTATTGGGTCCTTATTAAACGTGAGGCAAAACACGCGGAGGTTGCATATGGATGCAATTGGACTCTACCTTTTAGAAATTATAATTGGCTGATATTATTCGGGATTATAATTGGCTAATTGGACTCTACGTGCCCACTAAGGAAATACGATTTCCCTTTTTCATCAGAGGGTGGTGGAAATGTCAAAATAGTGGGAGGGAGATTTATAAAATAAAATCCATATTTTATATCTTAAAATTATTTTAAAATAAACAGCAACAATTTTTCTGTTTTCATATCAGTATATTTTTGATTTTGTCACGTAATCCATTTTTGTTATTAACAAGCTAATCGTAACTAATTTTCAAGACTGGTTGGGAAAATTGTTCTAAATTCGGAGAAAATGATATACACACTAATGTCAGTCCTGCTGAACTGACAAAGCATGCAAGATGGTAGGACCATAGTATGCAAGCTAAAGTGTGATGTGCTCGCTTCTATGTCAAATGAACTGTAGGGACAGTTTGAGGAAATGTTGAATGCTGCTCACATTTGAATACATATGCAAGAGCTGCATGGTACATGAAACTCGTACAGTGATACACACCACTTTTAAAAGCTCATGACTACACGAATGTAAGATGGGGCTTTGGCCCATGAGCATGGTGTACATATGACTGTGCTTTTTGAGAATATGGTGGGCCTGGAATATGTGATTCCTAACGAGTTAATTGATGACATAAATTTTTGTCTTTCTCTTCCTCATTTGACGGAGTTATGGTGAACTTCAATTTGAATAAGATAGATGATAGCCTTGAAGAGCTAGTCAATACACTTATAACTTATGAGATCACCATAAAACAGGAAATTATTGTTTTTCTTATGGGCCTCTTGTCAGACGAAAATGGCCCACAAAGTAAGGGAAAGAAATGTTCTGCCCTTCACAAGAAAAACAATCCCAATAAGAGGCAAACTCTGAAAGACACTTAAAAGGCCTACAAAGCCCGCTAAGTTAGAACATATTTATTTCACTGCATGAAGTCCGGACATAAAAAATTATATGTGCCAGAAATGTTCTGGAAATGATAAGTGAATGTCCAAGTAAACATGATTTCAACAACAAACAAAATAAAGTTAGATGATCCAAATCCCACACAAATATGGCACGCTAGACTATGTCACATTTCCAAAGAAGGATGCACAAACTAGTGGGAGAAGGCATGTTTGACTTATTAGACATAAATTCTCTACCTGCTTGTGAGTCCTGTCTAAAAGAAAAAACGACTAAGACTCCATTCGATGGAAATGTGGAACGTGTGCATGGTCTACTGGATTTGATCCACACAAACGTTTGTGGCCCGCTAAGTGTTAGCACAAAATATGGGCAATCCTACTTCATTATCCTTACCGATGACCACTCGAGGTATGGGTTTGTTTATGTTTATGAAACACAAATCTGAAGCATTTGAGAGGTTCAAAGAATTCAGATCTGAAGTAGGAAAACAGCTAGAAAGGAGTATTAAGACACTTCGATCTGATCGAGATGAAGAATACTTGAGTGCTGAATTTTTGGGTTATCTAAAAGAGAATGAGATTCTCTCACAGTGGACTTCACCAGCAACACCACAATTGAATGGTGTTTCTGAACGTCGTAAGCGAACCTTGTTGGACATGGTTCGATCCATGATGGGATTCACTGAATTGCCTACTTCGTTTTGGGGCTTTGCGCTTGAAACTGCGGCAATGTTGTTGAATAATGTCTACGCTAAAGAAGTTGATAAAATACCATATGAGATATGGATGGGAAAAACTCCCAAATATTCTTACATGAGAATATGGGGATGTCCTGATTAAGTGAAGCAGACAGTGGGAGACAAATTGGATAGTAGATCCACTTTGTGCTACTTTGTAGGATATCCAAAGAAATCTGTTGGATATTATTTCTATCATCCCAATGAAGCAAAAGTGTTTGTTTCAAGAAATGCAACTTTTTGTAAAAAGGAATTTCTATTAGATAGAAAAGGCAAGATAATAGAACTTGAAGAAATTCAAGATACTCCCTCAACTATAGTAGTTGAACCTAATCTCCAACAACCAGTAGTTGAAGTACAAGCTCCTAGGAGGTCTGATAGTCTTATTAGACCACCTGCTAGATATATGCTTCTTCATGAACAAGACTATGATGAGTCTTGTGTTGGATATGATCCAATGAACTTTAAGGAAGCAATATCTGATACTGATTCAACCAAATGGCTTGAAGCCATGCAGTCAAAAATGGACTCTATGTATTCAAACCAAGTCTGGACATTGGTGGATCAACCTGAGGGAATCGTTCCTATATGGTGCAAATGGATCTACAAAAGAAAGCTTGGAGCGGATGGGAAGGTAGTGACCTTCAAAGCAAGACTGGTTGCAAAAGGATATACTCAAAGGCAAGGAGTTGACTATGAGGAAACTTTTTCACCAGTTGCTATGTTTAAGTCCATTAGAATACTACTAGCCATAGCAGCATTGTACGACTATGAGATATGGCAAATGGATGTAAAGACTGCATTCCTCAATTGAGACATCAAAGAGGAAATTTATATGTCTCAACCCGAGGGATACACATCAGTAGGAAGTGAGCATAAGGTATGCAAACTTCAGAGATCAATATATGGTCTCAAGCAGGCATCAAGGAGTTGGAACCTCAGATTTGATAGCACTATCAAAGAGTTTGGTTTTGCAAAGAATCCTGAGGAACCATGTGTGTACAAGAAAGTTAGTGGGAGTGCAGTGACATTCCTAGTACTTTATGTTGATGATATCCTGCTCATTGGGAAAGATGTAGGATTACTGCAATCAACCAAAGTATGGTTGGCCAGTAAATTCTCCATGAAAGACATGGGTGAAGCATCCTACGTATTGGGAATACAAATCTATAGAGATAGATCAAATAGGATGCTCGGACTCACCCAAGCCACCTATATCGATACCATTATAAAACGATTCTCTATGGAAGAGTCCAAGAGAGGATACTTACCAATGTGTCATGGTATTTCTCTATCTAAGGCAATGTGTCCCAAAACTGATGAAGAGATAGAGACGATGACACGAATTCCATATGCGTCAGTCATTGGTAGTATCATGTATGGTATGATATAGACACGTCCTGATGTCGCTTACGCTCTGAGTGTTACAAGCAGATGTCAGGCAAACCCTGGTCCAATGTATTGGAAGGCCGTGAAAGATATTCTTAAGTACTTGAGAAGGACTAAGAACTTGTTCATGGTCTATGGGGTGGAGAATTGAAATTGGAAGGCTACACTGATTCTAGCTTCCAATGTGACGTAGATGATTCAAAATCGACCTCTGGCTTTGTATTCATGCTTAATGGTGCGGCTGTCTCTTGGAAAAGTTCCAAGTAAGACACCGTTGCGGATTCCACCACTGAAGCTGAATACATTGCTGCATCTGATGCAGCCAAAGAGGTAGTTTGGATAAGGAATTTTGTCCAAGAGTTGGGCGTTATTCCTAATGGAGTTGATCCAGTCCCGTTGTACTGGGACAACACTGGTGCCGAAGCGCAAGCAAAGGAACCAAGGTCTCATCAGCGATCCAAACATGTACTAAGGAAGTTCCACATCATACGAAGATGGTGGGAAGATGAGACATATCAGTTGAAAGAGTCCCCTCTGCAGATAATGTTGCCGATCCACTCATAAAGCCCTTGCCAGGACCATTGTTTGAAAAGCATCGCGAAGCAATGGGATTAAGGATAGTTGGCTCTAGGCAAAGTGGGAGATTGTTAGAGTAGATGCCCTGCAAGCCAACGGTTGGCTAGGGAATTTATTGACTCAAGTGAAATAAACAATCTTTATTTTAAAATAATTTAACTTTTTATGGTCTTGTTATACTTTATCTGTATACCCATGCAAACAGCATAGATAAAGTCCTTGATTATGCTTTAATACAAATGAATCATAATTCGATGTTGAAACTCATTTGTAAACACTGCATATTCTAAATTCGTTCCTAGTCGATTCAGCCGCCTAAAATAGGGATAAAGGTCGCTTGAGCTCGAGACTAGCATCTGTGATGTTGTGTACTGCGTTTCTTGGTAAAGGCATGGAGATGTCCAAACATGCAGATGTGTAGTCATGTGATGATTATACTGAACAACCCTCCCTCGGACTTTCCAAGTTGTTATCATTCATCGAGAGGATAAGTCCGTGGTTATGATTGTACACCATTAGTCCTTACGACCCGGGACAACACTGAGGCTCTATATGCTAGGGCTGTGCTTTGACTCGTTTACCGGCTCTAGGAGAGTCATCAGGTGGCAAGGTTGGGTACAGTTGCGACACATATAGGAGCCAGTGCATTGTAGTCGGGGATTCACCGCTCACCTACGGGTGTGGATATCCTGTGTGATCTGATGAAATAATAGTGCATGGAATCTCTGGCCAGAGTATGAGATGTACGTTAGAGAAGGAGTTCTCAAATAGTACACGCGATGCCACTATTATAGTTATCACATAGTTATCGAATTAATATGCAACCCTCGATGAACCAATGGTTGCAGATTCGATCCGGATATATGAGATGAAGGGACCGTACTGTACGTTAATCATAATCGACTGGTTCTTGCAGGCACTATCAGTGATACCTAGGGGATCATGGGGCGATGCTACTAGACGCTCTTACCATGATCCGATGGGTGCAATCAGAAATGAGTTCTGACATTCTTAATCAAGGTGTTGATGAAAAGAATGGGGCTAACTAGGGTAAGCTCGAATAAGAATAAATATTATTCTGAATCACAAAGAGTTGTGAATCCACGGCTAGCTGTATCCCTGAACCATTGAGGGTCACACAAGCACTGGATCGTTTGTTCCCGTTGAGAGAATAAATTCAAGGAGTTGAATTTATATTATGATATAGTAAATTCAAGGAGTTGAATTTATGATAATTAAATTTTGAGAAAATAAATTCAATGAGTTGAATTTCTGAGATAGTATATTCAAGAAGTTGAATTTATGAAATTTGGAAAGAATAAATTCAAGGAGTTGAATTTATAAAATTTGAAGATTTAATTTAATAAACTCAAAAGTTGAGTTTATTAAATATTAAATTTTGGAAGTTGATGAATTTGTAATATTAAATTCAAATGTTGAATTTATAATATATTTAATTTATTAAACTCAAAAGTTGAGTTTATTAAATATTAAATTAAATATAGTGGAAAGTATATTTAATGGGTTTGTGGGAGTACAAGTCCAACATACTAAATAATTAAAGTTCTTAATGGACTTTGATTAATTAATTAAACTAGTTGGACTAGTCCAATTAATTAATCAAGCTCATTAATGTTAATTATGGTAATTAGGCCATGTAATTTTTTATTTTAAAATTTTGACCTAAAATCATAGCCTCCACAAAATTGGATTATGAGATTTTCGAGACTCATGGGATGCAATCTTTGGAATCATTAATTAACTTAATTAATTTGATTAATTAAGTAAAGTAATGATTAGAGATAATAATAAGGATTTTTTTATTTATTAACCTAGAGGCATCCGAAAAAGTTGAGATGGGAATTCACAATTTTTCGGCTCTTCCAATTCCAAAAGCTCTCTCGAAATTTCTCTTCTCAAAACAAGCGATCTAGTCGTGGACCTGATTAGAAGGAAAGAAAGGAATTCATCGAAGAAAGTTCGTAGGGAATCAACAAGAGCTAATCCGTTTATACCGGATTAGTTGGAGTCATGTGATTAATTCACAAAGGTATGAAATTTCAACACCCTATGAATGTTTTTGTTAAAATCATACGAGCGTTAAAAGCAAATCATATTTTGATTGTCAAAATAAAATAAAATTTTAAAACTTTCGCTGCGTTTGGGCGAATAGAAAACCAGGATCCAACATAAGGGCTGTATAAGGTGTCAAGGGGAGGTCTTGGGGGTTTCGTTGGTTGCTGGTTTTTGCAGGAGAAGGGCCGAGAGGGTAGTTGTGCTGGTTTCTCCTCGTTTTGGGTGTAGATCGAGAGAAAGAGAGCCGCAGCGGTGCATGGCTCGTCCTCGGTCTTGGTGCTGAACCACCTGGGTTCGTGACAGACCCTGGAGTGAGCCGTGAGATCGCTGGGGCTGTGGTGGAGCGAAGGTAGCGAGTGGCCAAAGGTATTTGGGTTATGCGTCGTGGGGTTTGTAGTAGCAGTAGGATTGAATAAGTGTGTGCTAGAGGAGTTCCATGGTTTCGGTGGTGACTCATTCTTAGGTGGATAAGTAGGGGACACGTGAGGATGGTGGAGATTCAAAGTATTTAAGAGGTTGGTGATGTGTTGAGGAATGAGTGCACAAGGGAATGTTGAGTGTAGGGCCGAGAAGTTTTTATTAAGGTGGAGAATTTTGTACCGAGAGTTTGGCTAGTTCTAGGATTTTGGCCGTTGATTTGGGGAGCTAATGATGTTGTTTTAGGACCTAGTTAGTGTTTTAAAAATATGGTTATAGTTGTAGAAAATTCGAGTAAAATTTGGATTGATTCAGATTAAAAATCGGAACCTCGATCCAACTTTTAAAACGAATTAAATAAGCTGCGATTTTTAGCTCGAATTTATGTCTAAGAATGGTTTTAAATATGTTTTGGGACATTTTAAGGAGTTTGGTAAGCGTCGGGTCAATTTTAGAGGTTCAGGGGTAAAATGGTAATTTTTGGGTTTCCAGGGGCAAAATGATCATTTTGCACCCAGGGTGAGAATTTGGTCATGGCAGCGCCCTGAGCACAAATCATGATATTTTTAAATGTTCATGCATCAGGTTTACGATTTTTACGCTATTATAATAATTATGGTGCATGCTTGGTTTAAAGGAATTAAGGGAGAAAAAGTGAGAAAGTGAAAAGCACTCCGTCTCCGCCGCGCCGCGTCGTTATTTCGTTTGTTTTCTGTCAAAACAAACCAAGGCATGTTTATATCTTCTTTCACTCTTCAAACAAGCCATATAGGTATTTTTTAAATATCGCAAGTACATGATTTTAATGCAAGAAGATCGAAATTGTTCATATTTAATTATGTTGGTTAATTATATTACGTGCAAACATTCATTTTGAGATTTATGCGATATTTCTTGTGGCCATCTCACTATCATGGGAGCATTATTTCACCCGGTCGTCAGTTATCGATCAGTTCAGTTATATACCACCCAGTATACTGTGGCATTAGTCTGATCAGACGTTCATTACTTCTCCCGGTCGCCAGTTACCGGTCATGGGAGCATTGTATTATCCGGTCATGACAAGTTATTTTCACTTTATGCCTCATGACATGATATTTTTACCCCATGCAAATTTTACTATATTATTTACTCGTTATTTACGATATATGCATGCTGAGTCTTTAGGCTCACTAGACTTGATTGTTGTAGGTACTGATGAGGTCGGGGCCGAGGGCGGGGACCAGTGAGTTAGCTTGGGTCAGCAGTAGTGGAACCCGAGGACCTCATTTACTGCAATTACCATTTTTTTTAATGCTCAAACATTTTATCAGTGTTGGATTACTTTAAATAATTTCTTCCGCTGCAAATTTTGAACATTAAACTTGATTTATCAGTTGATTTTGTGAATGAGGCAAATTTTGATTATTTTAAAGAGAAGATTTTTAATTTTTCCGCAAATTTTCAAACATGAATTTTCACGCATTATAGTGAGTTTCTTCGAAGATCAGAAATTGATTTGCGAGAAATCAGTCAGTTCGATTTTTAATCCGACTTCAGTACTTCAACTGAACGTAAGTTTTGTTACTTTTTGATATGATTTGAAATTATGATACTGCCAGAATCGGATATGATTGATATATGATGTTCTTGACATAGTAGACATCGTATAATCGAAACCGGATCGAAGAATAGATACCGTATAAAATTGTTATGATTTTCAGAACTAATATGATCGAGATTGTACAGATTTGAGATTATGATCTGTTATTGTTGAGATTATGGGTTGTACCGATATGGATTATGAGCCGTGTTATTATATCGGTGATATTGAGATTAACGGGGTTATTGAGATTGTATTTTTATGCCGTCAAAACACCAGTAGATTGATATTAATCAGATTCGTTATTGATTGAGATTGTATCGTTGTATAGTTGACATTGATCACATTATGTCTAGATTTGAGTATTGATCAGAACAGGTCTTGAATGGAGTTGTACATTGACACAATATATTCAATATTGTCATTACCAGATTGAATATGGAGAGAGTTGAATTCGAGACTTAGACTTCGTCAGACCGAGAAGAGAAAAGTATAAATTAATGTTGATTCGGGATTGCACAACTCGAGTTTGATTCAACTTGAGTTTTCCAAAATCACATACTGAGTTGTCATTGCCTCAATATGTTGCAATGTTTGAGATTGATATATTTATTCTATTGATTTATAGTTAAGCATATGTGATGTGTAGAGTTATGGGCTGATGTGCCTAGTCCTTGGGCTGATGTGCCTAGTCATTGGCTGATGTGCCAAGTCTTCGGCTGAGTCGCCAAGACACCGGACATTTGGTCATATTGATAGTGCATAGGAATGGAGCAACTTCTACAGCGAGATTTAATATGGACAGGACCAAAGTCCGTAATAAGAACGTACCGCCACCACGAACGGGAGAGTAGGTGGGAGATTGTTGCGTTCTTATTCAGATCGGGATCCCTAGATTAGGAATGAGTCGAGTCAGAGTCTCAGAGTCACAGAGCGTGATTTACCGCTTGATATTGATTCATATTTTCTGATTTTGATACATGTTCAGAGTGTGATTTACAGTTTGATATTGATTCATTTTTCTGACTGTGATACATGTTATAGATATCTGTTTCATATTTTTATATCTGTTTATATGAAATGCATGTATACATGGTTTGTACTGGGAATATAATTCTCACCGGAGTTATCCGGCTGTTGTCTTGTTTGTTTGTGTGCATGACAACAGGTGGGACAACACCAGGATCAAGACGAGGACGAGAGAGGACTAGTTTAGCGTGGAGATTCGGACCCAGAAAAGATCTGTTTCATTACCTGACATATAGTGAATGAACAGTAGTCGTTATGAATTACTTTTGTACAGAACTTGTACTTAGATCTGGATACTGATCTTGTAAATGAAATAAGATTTATTTCATATGTTTCCGCTTTTGTATTTAAAAAAAAATAATTTAGACCCTGTTTATTTAATTGTTTTTAATTATTCCCAAAGACGATTAAGAAATGAATTAGCATCTGGGTCCCCACAGCAGGTGATATTAGAGCAATATGTCTGTAGACTAAGATAGAAAATCTAGTGAGCGGGGTAGAATGAGTTTTGTTTCCTTGCTTTTTATTGCTAGCATTATTTACTGCGTTAAAACTACATGTTTACTTGTTTATCTGATTTGATTGTAAGCATGTGTTATTGAGAATGAATCAGAACCTATTCTTGATCAGCAGTAAGATGATCAGAGGAGGACTTAAATAGGTTTGTTGTAATTGGTTACTAATTCTTTTGGTAATAAGATATACCTCCTCGAAGAATTCCAGAATCAGGTGGTACTTCGGTTTATCAGATGGATGTGTCAGAAACTCCGATGGAAACAAAGTTAAAGAGGTTTCAGTCATTTCAACCGCCAATTCTGAAGGGTACTGAGACGTCTGATGATTGTGAGAGTTTGCTGAATGATATTGAAGTGCTGTTTGGTTCACTTAATTACCCAGATGAACGCCGAGTTAGATTGAATGGGCACCAGTTACACGAGGTCGCAAAAAGTTGGTGGATCGCAACCAAAGAAGCATTAGAACAGCATGGTACCGTAATTACGTGGAAAATCTTTAAAGCTGAGTTTCATAAAAGATTTCTCCCAGTATCGTACCGACAAAATAAGAGTACAGAGTTTGCCAACTTGAAATAGGGCCAGCTGAATATTGAAGAATATGTAGCAAAATTCTCTACTCTACTACGTTTTGCTCCTCAGGTGGCGGGGGATGATAAAGCTGTAGTTGATCAGTTCATCAGCGGATTGAATCCTGAAATATCTGCATTAGTAAATGTGGAACGACCCCATTATTTTGTTGAGGCCTTGAACAGGGCAAAGGGAGCTGAGGCAAGTTTGATTCAACAGCGAGGAATGTCGTATGTTGCTCACCCATAGAACCAACAACCTCCAGCTCAATTCTTGCAATCACTGTCTAGATTTGATAGTGGCAGTATTAGTGGGGGAAAGAAATATTTCCTGAAAGCTCGCAAGAAAAAGTTTAAGAAGTTAGGAAGTGGTTCATCTAGCTCCAGCAGTTCTAGCCCGAGTTATATGGGAGTTTATTGTAGCACTTGTGGAGGAAGACATTCCACAGAGCAATGTCGAGGTGTGTTTGGTAGTTGCAACGTCTGTCGTCAGCCAGGACATTTTGCTAGAGTATGTCCACAGAGAGGTTCCCGAAGATCTCAGGGAGCAGAACCATCTGGATTAGTGGCACCGCCTGATAGAGAATCACCGGTTGTTCGCTCCTTCCAACCACCGACGACTCCTCAATCACAACCAAGGCCTGGACACACCTGACGAGGTAGTGACAGGTAATTTTTTCCTGTATGGTTATGTTGCATATGTATTGATAGATACTAATGCATTCCATACGATTATTGTTGAATGAATTGCATTGATATATGATTTGGTTATCGAGTTATTATATGTTGTAGTATTGATCTCTTTTCTGTTGGGGAGAGGTTTTGTATCAGTGACATCTGTTAGATCTTGTAAGCTACAGTACGACAGATATGTGATTGAGTTAGATTATATTGTACTTGGGATGTCCGATTTCGATTTTATTATCGGTACTGATATGTTGACCAAGTACAAAGTTACCGTTGATTTTTCCAGAAGATTGAAAGATTCAGATAGATATGATTGATGAACGGAAATTACGGTAAGGATTCTAGATTTAGAATTCCTTTGATATGAACGATGTTGAGGACTCTATTATTACGGAAAGGAACGAAAGGATTCCTTATGTTTTCAGTTGATTTACTGAAATCGAGCCTATCATTGGCTGATTTGCCAGTGGTATTTGAAATTGCTGATGTTTTCTCAGATGGGATTTCAGAGTTGCTTCCAATCAGAAAGATAGATTCCGACTTTGAATGAATGCCAGGTGCTGTTCTTATTTCTAGAACTTTGTATAGAATGACACTGATTGAATTGAAAGACTTGAAAGACCAGTTAGAAGATTTCTAGCCGAGAGTTACATTTGATTGAGTGTTTCTATTTGGGATGCTCCAGCTAAGTGTGTGGGTTGATGAACCCTGTGTTCAGAAATATTCTGATGATTTTATGCTCGTTTTTCTAGGATTATTTCATCTATGATATCCTGAAATATATCTATGATATCCTGAGATATTTGAAGCATATGACTGATCAGATCGGACATTTGAAAATTGTATTGAATATTCTGAGAATTGAAATGTTGTATACAGAAACTGTTGAGATGTGAATCTTGGCCGAGACAGATTGTATTCGGAACATGTTAGATCCGAAGATAGTATATCGGTTGATCTTAGCACAGTTTTGAGAAAAACAGATAAAATCACATATTGCAGAGTTTGTATCAAAATTTCTGAATTGCCAGTAGGTAAATACAGAAAGATAGAAACTAGGAGGATTATTCATTAATTTGCCTACTCCTGAATGGAAATGGGATCTCACACAATCAAAATCTAATCTATTAAGAACCTTGAGGAAATTTTCTATGGGATTCTCGATTTTCTTCCCTGGAAGTGCTGAAGGAGATGAAATTATATACATCCAAAACACATGGCAAAGACAAGTGTCCACTCAAATCCAATATTGCACTTTAGCCCCTGAATTCTTCACTATTTGCAATTTGGTCCTCACAACTCTTTTAATTCAATTTCAATCCTAATTAATTACAAAAACCGTGTAATCTAATTCATCATTCCAAAATTCGTAAATTAAATAATCTCGGATTAAAATGCTAAAATCTCGGGCTTTACAATTCTCCCCCTCTGAGACATGATTTCGTCCTCGAAATCGTAGGCAGTCAAATTATATCAGATAAGAAGATAACAGAAGCTAAAATAAAAGACTCACATCAGTGAAATAACTCTGGGAATTCCTGTCTCATATCTGATTCAGTCTCCCAAGTAGCTTTTCAATGCCATGACGAGTCCACTGGACTTTCACAAGAGGAATAATCTTCGTTCTGAGTTGTTTTTCTTTACGAACAATAATATGGATTGGTTTCTCGATGTAACTTAGAGATTCATCAAGTTCTGTCTCGTCTGGCTGAATAATGTGAGAATCATCAAGGAGATACTTCCGCAGCATAGATACACGAAAGACATCATGTATTCCAGATAGAGAAGGCGGTAATGCGAGTCGATAGGCACGATCTCCTATCTTCTCGAGAATCCCGTACGGCCCAATATATCGTGGAGACAGCTTCCCTTTCTAGCCAAATCTGACAACTCCTCTGAAAGGTGAAATCTTTAAAAATACTCGGTCTCCTGCCTCAAATACCAACGGTCTACATCGAACATTGGCATATTTGGCTTGTCTGTCTTGAGCTCTCTTCATTCTCTTCTGAATCAGATTTACTTTTTCTGTCATATCTCTAATCATATCAGGTCCAAACTCAGGTATCTCAGAGATATCATCCCAATACAGAGGGGATCTGCACTTTTTACCGTACAATGCTTCAAACGGAGCCATCTCAATACTCGTCTGATAGCTGTTGTTGTACGAAAACTCACAAAGTGGCAATGCATCTTGCCAACTAGTGCTAAAATCAAGCACTATAGCTCTTAGCATATCTTCCAATGTCTGGATAGTCCGCTCTGACTGTCCGTCGGTCTGTGGATGATATGCGGTGCTCAAATGTAACTTCGTACCTAGAGCCTGCTGCAAACTCTGCGAAAAGTGCGAAGTAAAGCGAGGATCACGGTGTTATACAATCGACTTCGGCACTCCGTGCAATCTAACAACTTCTCTGACATAGATTTCTGCCATTTGGTCATATCTGTTCGTCATCTGATACGGAATGAAGCAAGCTGATTTGGTCAATCTATCAATCACGACCCAAATCGCATCACAACCTCTGAAGGAATGTGGTAACTGCGTCACGAAGTCCATGGAAATGTGATCCCATCTCCATTCAAGAATCGATAAACTGTACAGTAGACCTCCTGGTTTCTTTCTTTCTGCTTTCACCTGTTGGCAATTCAGACACTTGGAAATAAATTCTGCAACATCAGCCTTCATCTGTTTCCACCAAAACTGTCCTTTCAAATCATTGTACATCTTTCTGCCACAAGGATGAATGCTAAAATGACTGCTGTGCACTTCTGCCAGTATCCGTTGTCTCAATTCTGAAACATTTGGCACAACAATACAATTATTCACATACAGTACATCATCACGTACCTGATACTCTGATCGATAACCTGATCTGACCATCTCAATTGAGTTTTGTACATTCTGATCAACTTTCTGAGCCACTTTAATTTTCAAAATCAGCTCTGGTTCAAATTGAATAGCATACAATCTCTGAGGCTGACAATCTGATTCAAATACTAATCCAGACAAACAGCAATCTTCTATCAAATTTGAAACACCTATTGTCGATAAGGACAAAGAACATACCTTACGACTCAGTGCATCAGCTGCTGCATTGGACTTTCCTGGATAGTACTTGATTTCACAATCGAAATCTTTCAGCAAATCAAGCCATCTTCTTTGTCTAATATTCAATTCAGACTGTGAAAACAGATATTTCAAGCTTTAATGATCAAAATAGATCTCGAATTTCTCACCATACAGGTAATTTTGCCAAATCTTCAATGCAAACACAATGGCCGCCAATTCAAGATCATGAATTGGATAGCGAGTCTCATGTGGCTTCAACTGTCTCGAAGCATAGGCAATGACATGCCCTCGCTGCATCAACAAACAACCCAACCCTCTGTGAGAAGCGTCACAATATACAACAAAATCACCAGTACCTGACGGAATAGTCAACACCAGAGCACTGGTCAATCTCTTCTTTAACTCAACAAAACTGGACTCACACTCCTCAGACCAGAAAAATGGAGCATTCTTCCGAGTTAACTGCGTAATAGGTTTAGCAATACTCGAGAAATCTTTAATAAATCGGCGATAATATCCTGCCAAACCCATAAAGCTGTGTATCTTTGGTACAGATTTCGGTTTCGGCCAACTGATCACACCCTCAACTTTACTAGGATCAACTGAAATTCCATCACCAGATATGATGTGACCCAGAAATACAACCTGTCTTAGTCAAAACTCACATTTCGACAGTTTGGCATATAATTTCTCAGCCCTCAAAATTTTCAACACAGTTCTCAGATGTTCATCATGTTCTATCATATTCTTCGAATAAATCAAAATATCATCGATGAATATAATCACAAAATCATCAAGATATTTCTGAAACACACGGTTCATTAGTTCCATAAATACAGCTGGAGCATTTGTTAAACCGAAAGGCATGACAATAAACTCATAATGTCCATACCTGGTTCTAAACGCTGTCTTCGAGATATCAGAATCTATGACTCTCAGCTCATGATATCCAGATCTCAGATCGATCTTGGAATAAACAGATGATCCCTGCAACTGATCAAACAAATCATCTATACGAAGCAATGGATATTTATTCTTTACCGTAGCCTTGTTCAGTTGCCGATAGTCAATAAAAAGTCTCATTGAACCGTCTTTCTTCTTCACAAACAACACTGGAGCACCCCAAGGAGAAACACTCGGTCTGATGTAACCCTTGGCCAGTAAGTCTTCTAACTGATCTTTCAATTCTTTCAATTCAATTGGTGTCATTCTGTACGGAGCTCTAGAAATCGGAATTGTACCTGGCTTCAATTCAATGCTGAAATCTATTTATCGAATCGGAGGCAATCCCAGAATCTCATCGGGGAAAACATCTGCAAACTCGCATACCACTGGCAAATCAGCCAATGATGGGCTCGATTTCAGTAAATCAACTGAATAGACAAGGAATCCCTCCGCTTCTTTCTGCAATAATCGAGTCATAGACATAGCAGATATTAAAGGAATTCTAGATCTAGAACCCTTATCGTAAAATTTCCACTCCTCAGCCATCTCAGGTCTGAATCTAACAATCTTATGGAAAGAATCAACAGTAGCTCTGTACTTGGTCAGCATATCGATACCGATAATACAATCAAAATCAGATAACCCAAGCACGATACAGTCTAACTCGATCTCATGCCCATCATACTGCAGTATACAAGATCTAACAGACTTCACTGATATTAAACATGTCCTTAACGGAGAAGAGACAGATACTACAGCAGGTAGGGACTCAACAGGCAATGCATGCATCAATGCAAATCTCTCAGAAATAAATGTGTGTGATGCACCAGTATCAATCAATACATAAGCAGGATTACCAGAAATAAAACAGTTACCTGCAACAACATCATCAGGTGCATCCTGAGCCTGCTCCTCTGTCAAGGCAAATACTCTGGCCTCCTGTTTAGGAGGCTGGCTAATAGTCTGGCTTTGTCCTGGCCTCTGCTGTGACTGAGATGGTGCTGGCTGGAACGAATGAACAGCAGCTGATCGTCTCTCAGTATGTGCCGCTGATCCAGATGATTCGGCACCTTGTGATCTCTGAGAATCTCTCTGGGAAAAACTCTAGCAAAATGTCCCTGCTGTCTACAAATACGGCAATTGCCAAACACTCCTCGGGACTGTTCTGTGGCATGCTTCCCTCCACAAGTGCTGCAGTAGGCTCCTATATAACTCTGGCTCTGCCCGGTCTGTCTCGAGCCACTAGAACTGGATGAACTGCTTCCAGATCTCTTGAACTGTTTCCCTCTAGCTTTCAACTGATCTTTCCTTCCACTGCCATTGCCACTCTCATATCTGGGAGGAGGTTGTGGAAACTGAGCTGAGGATGGTTGTTGTGGTCTCGGTGCTGGTGCGACATACGAAGTTCCTTTCTGTCTAATCAGACCAGCTTCGGCTCCCTTTGCTCTATTCAAGGCATCAGCAAAGTTGTTCGGTCGTCCAATGTTCACCAAGGTAAAGATTTCAGGATTCAGGCCATTAATGAACCGGTCCGCAACAGCCTCATCATTCTTGGCCATATGTGGCAAATCATAGTAATGTGGAGAACTTGGCCACATATTCCTCAATGTTTAGCTGCCCCTGTCTCAAATTGGTAAACTCGGCCCCCTTGTCCTTCCTATACGACACTGGAAAGAATCTCTGATAAAATTCAGTTCTAAACACATTCCAGATAATAACCGTACCTCGATGCTCCAATGCCCGCTTTGTTGTGAGCCACCAATTCTTTGCAACGTCATCTAATTGGTGCCCAATCAGTTTCACTCTCTGCTCATCTGTATAATCCAAGGAGTCAAACAACATCTCAATGTCATCTAACCAACTCTCGCAATCAACTGAAGTCTCAGTACCCTTCAAAGTCGGTGGATGGAATGATTGATATCTCTTCAATAGTGTTTCCATAGGTGTAGCTGTCACATCCATCGGAGGATTCGAAGTACTGCCATGTTCTGGGATTCGTCGGGGAGGCATATCTGATTATCAAAAGGGTTAGCAGTCAACTAAAACACATCTGTTTCAGTCCCTTTCTGATCATCTTACCTCTTATAAGTAATCGGTTCTGATTCATTCTCAATATTACACATTTACAATTCAAATCAGATAATCAGGTAAACATATAATATTGAAGCAATAAACATGCTAGCATACAAAACTAGGAAAGAAATCTCAATCTACCCCGCTCACTAGCTTCTATCTCAATCTAAAGGATCTATCGCTCTGATACCACCAGTTGTGGGGACCCGGACGCTAATCATTTTCTTAATCGTCATTGGGATAAATGGATCAATTAATTAATCTGGGTCTAAATTTTTTTATTTTTTAAAATTGTGGAACGTAATGTAATTCAATCTAATATACATATCAGTATAAAAGTACAAGTCTTGTACAACAAACATCAAACTCAAACTAAGGTTCAACAACTAAATGTCAAGTGCTGAATCCTATCTACAGCAACGTCAAAGTCCGTTGTCTCCACTCTAATCACGATCTCTTATCATCTCCTCGACCCTGATCCTATCCCACCTATTGCCATGCACTCATACAAACACGACAACAGCCGGATAACTCCGGTGAGAATAAAATCCCAGTATATGCACTGTATACATGCGATGCATAAAATAATATACAAAGCATAAACCATGTATTAAGAACATGAATCATAATTTATGACACATTAGTGAATATAGATAAAACTCTCTAACTCGTCATCTCCGACTCGACTCATCTCTAATATAGGGATCCCGGTTCCTGGACATTAACACATATATCGAATCTCAGCAATAGGAGTCGATCCGCCCCTAAGCAATATCGATATAAGTTAATAATCCAGTGTCTTGGTATATCTGCCACGGACTTGGCATATCCGCCAAAGCTATCTTATGACAATGTGCAATGGGCCAATAACCACTCTATCACTGTCTGGCCCTTTTGTCAATGACTCTCGCTCAATAGCTATCGGCTATTCTCTACTTTCTATAAATCAATAGATTAATCATATCAATGTCAAACAATTGCAATAAAATAAAGTATGTGGTTTTAGGGAAACTAGAGTCCAATCTGACTCAAGTTAATCACCCGGTTAACATCGACTTATACCTTTCGTTCGTAGTCTCGGTCTGAAGAATTGGAAGTTCCGAATTCAAGACTGTCTCTGTCAATCTGAAATGACATATCGAGAATAGCAATATCCACATTCCATTCCCAATTCAATACTAACTCCGATCAATCTGAATCTAATTCAAAATCAATGGCCTAACGGCACAATCCCGATATCCCCGTCAATACAATATCAACAGATATCAATTACAAATCATAACCAATATCCCATACAATCTAGAATCAGTCAATAATCCAAATCTAGTCAATTTCCAATTAATATAATCAGAAAATCATAACAATTCCATAATCAATCTGTTCTTCGATCTGACTTCGATTCTACGATGTCTAATATATCCAGAACAACATATAATTATCAAATAATAATTCCTCCAATATCATAATTTCAAATGATAACAGAACTCAATAAAACTTACGTCATTTTGAAGCTATTGATGAGAGGATCTCAGAACTGTGCTCGGATTGAAATTCTGATAACCGGATCTCACACAATCAAAATCTAAGCTATTAAGAACCTTGAGGAAATTTTCTACGGGATTCTCGATTTTCTTCCCTGGAAGTGCTGAAGGAGATGAAATTATATACATCCAAAACACATGGCAAAGACAAGTGTCCACTCAAATCAAATATTGCACTTTAGCCCCTGAATTCTTCACTATTTGCAATTTGGTCCTCACAACTCTTTTAATTCAATTTCAATCCTAATTAATTACAAAAACCGTGTAATCTAATTCATCATTCCAAAATTCGTAAATTAAATAATCTCGGATTAAAATGCTAAAATCTCGGGCCTTACAATTCTCCCCCTCTGAGACATGATTTCGTCCTCGAAATCGTAGGCAGTCAAATCATATCAGATAAGAAGATAATAGAAGCTAAAATAAAAGACTCAAATCAGTGAAATAACTCTGGGAATTCCTGTCTCATATCTGATTCAGTCTCCCAAGTAGCTTCTCAATGCCATGACGAGTCCACTGGACTTTCCCAAGAGGAATAATCTTCGTTCTGAGTTGTTTTTCTTTACGATCAATAATCTGGATTGGTTTCTCGATATAACTCAGAGATTCATCAAGTTCTGCCTCGTCTGGCTGAATAATGTGAGAATCATCAGGGAGATACTTCCACAGCATAGATATATGAAAGACATCATGTATTCCAGATAGAGAAGGTGGTAATGCGAGTCGATAGGCACGATCTCCTATCTTCTCGAGAATCTCGTACGACCCGATATATCGTGGAGACAGCTTCCCTTTCTTGCCAAATCTGACAACTCCTCAAAAGGTGAAATCTTTAAAAATACTCGGTCTCCTGCTTCAAATACCAACGGTCTACGTCGAACATTGGCATATTTGGCTTGTCTGTCTTGAGCTGTCTTCATTCTCTTCTGAATCAGATTTACTTTTTCTGTCATATCTCTAATCATATCAGGTCCAAACTCAAGTAACTCAGAGATATCATCCCAATACAGAGGGGATTTACACTTCTTACCGTACAATGCTTCAAACGGAGCCATCTCAATACTCGTCTGATAGCTGTTGTTGTACGAAAACTCACAAAGTGGCAATGCATCTTGCCAACTAGTGCTAAAATCAAGCACTACAGCTCTCATCATATCTTCCAATGTCTGGATAGTCCGCTCCGACTGTTCGTCGGTCTGTGGATGATATGCGGTGCTCAAATGTAACTTCGTACCTAGATCCTGCTGCAAACTCTGCGAAAAGTGCGAAGTAAAGCGAGGATCACGGTGTGATACAATCGACTTCGGCACTCCGTGCAATCTGACCACTTCTCTGACATAGATTTCTGCCATTTGGTCATATCTGTACGTCATCTGATACGGAGTGAAGCATGCTGATTTGGTCAATCTGTCAATCACGACCCAAATCGCATCACAACCTCTGAAGGAACATGGTAAATGCGTCACAAAGTCCATGGAAATGTGATCCCATTTCCATTCAGGAATCGATAAACTGTACAGTAGACCTCCTGGTTTCTTTCTTTCCGCTTTCACCTGTTGGCAATTCAGACACTTGGAAACAAATTCTGCAACATCAGCCTTCATCTGTTTCCACCAAAACTGTCCTTTCAAATCATTGTACATTTTTCCGCCACCAGGATGAATGCTAAAACGACTGCTGTGCACTTCTTCCAGTATCCGCTGTCTCAATTCTGAAACATTTGACACAACAATACAATTATTCACATACAGTACATCATCACGTACCTGATACTCTGATCGATAACCTGATCTGACCATCTCAATTGAGTTTTGTACATTCTGATCAACTTTCTGAGCCACTTTAATTTTCAAAATCAGCTCTGGTTCGAATTGAATAGCATACAATCTCTGAGGCTGACAATCTGATTCAAATACTAATCCAGACAAACAGCAATCTTCTATCAAATTTGAAACACCTATTGTCGATAAGGACAAAGAACATACCTTACGACTCAGTGCATCAGCTGCTGCATTGGACTTTCCTGGATAGTACTTGATTTCACAATCGAAATCTTTCAACAAATCAAGCCATCTTCTTTGTCTAATATTCAATTCAGACTGTGAAAACAGATATTTCAAGCTTTAATGATCAAAATAGATCTCGAATTTCTCACCGTACAGGTAATGTCGCCAAATCTTCAATGCAAACACAATGGCCGCCAATTCAAGATCATGAATTGGATAGCGAGTCTCATGTGGCTTCAACTGTCTCGAAGCATAGGCAATTACATGCCTCGCTGCATCAACACACAACCCAACCCTCTGTGAGAAGCGTCACAATATACAACAAAATCACCAGTACCTGACGGAATAGTCAACACCAGAGCACTGGTCAATCTCTTCTTTAACTCAACAAAACTGGACTCACACTCCTCAGACCAGACAAATGGAGCATTCTTCCGAGTTAACTGCGTAATAAGTTTAGCAATACTCGAGAAATCTTTAATAAATCGGCGATAATATCCTGCCAAACCCATAAAGCTGCGTATCTTTGGTACAGATTTCGGTTTTGGCCAACTGATCACACCCTCAACTTTACTAGGATCAACTGAAATTCCATCACCAGATATGATGTGACCCAGAAATACAACCTGTCTTAGCCAAAACTCACATTTCGACAGTTTGGCATACAATTTCTCAGCCCTCAAAATTTTCAACACAGTTCTCAGATGTTCAGCATGTTCTGTCATATTCTTTGAATAAATCAAAATATCATCGATGAATATAATCACAAAATCATCAAGATATTTCTGAAACACACGGTTCATTAGTTCCATAAATACAGCTGGAGCATTTGTTAAACCGAAAGGCATGACAATAAACTCATAATGTCCATACCTGGTTCTAGACGCTGTCTTCGAGATATCAGAATCTATGACTCTCAGCTCATGATATCCAGATCTCAGATCGATCTTGGAATAAACAGATGATCCCTGCAACTGATCAAACAAATCATCTATACGAGGCAATGGATATTTATTTTTTACCGTAGCCTTGTTCAGTTGCCGGTAGTCAATAAAAAGTCTCATTGAACCGTCTTTCTTCTTCACAAACAACACTGAAGCACCCCAAGGAGAAACACTCGGTCTGATGTAACCCTTGGCCAGTAAGTCTTCTAACTGATCTTTCAATTCTTTCAATTCAATTGGTGTCATTCTGTACGGAGCTCTAGAAATCAGAACTGTACCTGGCTTCAATTCAATGCTGAAATCTATTTATCGAATCGGAGGCAATCCCAGAATCTCATCGGGGAAAACATCTGCAAACTCGCATACCACTGGCAAATCAGCCAATGATGGGCTCGATTTCAGTAAATCAACTGAATAGACAAGGAATCCCTCCGCTTCTTTCTGCAATAATCGAGTCATAGACATAGCAGATATTAAAGGAATTCTAGATCTAGAACCCTTATCGTAAAATTTCCACTCCTCAGCCATCTCAGGTCTGAATCTAACAATCTTATGGAAAGAATCAACAGTAGCTCTGTACTTGGTCAGCATATCGATACCGATAATACAATCAAAATCAGATAACCCAAGCACGATACAGTCTAACTCGATCTCATGCCCATCATACTGCAGTATACAAGATCTAACAGACTTCACTGATATTAAACATGTCCCTAACGGAGAAGAGACAGATACTACAGCAGGTAGGGACTCAACAGGCAATGCATGCATCAATGCAAATCTCTCAGAAATAAATGTGTGTGATGCACCAATATCAATCAATACATAAGCAGGATAACCAGAAATAAAACAGTTACCTGCAACAACATCATCAGGTGCATCCTGAGCCTGCTCCTCTGTCAAGGCAAATACTCTGGCCTGCTGTTTAGGAGGCTGGCTAATAGTCTGGCTTCGTCCTGGCCTCTGCTGTGACTGAGATGGTGCTGGCTGGAACGAATGAACAGCAGCTGATCGTCTCTCAGTATGTGCCGCTGATCCAGATGATTCGGCACCTTGTGATCTCTGAGAATCTCTCTGGGGACAAACTCTAGCAAAATGTCCCTGCTGTCTACAATTACGGCAATTGCCAAACACTCCTCGGGACTGTTCTGTGGCATGCTTCCCTCCACAAGTGCTGCAGTAGGCTCCTATATAACTCTGGCTCTGCCCGGTCTGTCTCGAGCCACTAGAACTGGATGAACTGCTTCCAGATCTCTTGAAATTTTTCCCTCTAGCTTTCAACTGATCTTTCCTTCCACTGCCATTGCCACTCTCATATCTGGGAGGAGGTTGTGGAAACTGAGCTGAGGATGGTTGTTGTGGTCTTGGTGCTGGTGCGACATACGAAGTTCCTTTCTGTCTAATCAGACCAGCTTCGGCTCCCTTTGCTCTATTCAAGGCATCAGCAAAGTTGTTCGGTCGTCCAATGTTCACCAAGGTAAAGATTTCAGGATTCAGGCCATTAATGAACCGATCTGCAACAGCCTCGTCATTCTTGGCCATATGTGGAGCAAATCATAGTAATGTGGAGAACTTGGCCACATATTCCTCAATGTTTAGCTGCCCCTGTCTCAAATTGGTAAACTCGGCCCCCTTTTCCTTCCTGTACGACACTGGAAAGAATCTTTTATAAAATTCAGTTCTAAACACATTCCAGATAATAACCGTACCTCGATGCTCCAATGCCCGTTTTGTTGTGAGCCACCAATTCTTTGCAACGTCATCTAATTGGTACCCAATCAGTTTCACTCTCCGCTCATCTGTATAATCCAAGGAGTCAAACAGCATCTCAATGTCATCTAACCAACTCTCGCAATCAACTGAAGTTTCAGTACCCTTCAGAGTCGGTGGATGGAATGACTGAAATCTCTTCAATAGATTTTCCATACGTGTAGCTGTCACATCCATCGGAGGATTCGAAGTACTGCCCTGTTCTGGGATTCGTCGGGGAGGCATATCTGATTATCAAAATGGTTAGCAATCAACTAAAACACATCTGTTTCAGTCCCTTTCTGATCATCTTACCTCTGATCAAGAATCGGTTCTGATTCATTCTTAATATTACACATTTACAATTCAAATCAGATAATCAGGTAAACATATAATTTTGAAGCAATAAACATGCTAGCATACAAAAGCAGGAAATAAAACTCAATCTACCCTGCTCACTAGCTTCTATCTCAATCTAAAGGATCTATCGCTCTGATACCACCTGTTGTGGGGACCCGGATGCTAATCATCTTATTAATCGTTATTGTGATAAATGGATCAATAAATTAATCTGGGTCTAAATTTTTTTATTTTTTTATTTTTTAAATTTGCGGAACGTAATGTAATTCAATTTAATATACATATCAGTATAAAAGTACAAGTCTTGTACAACAAACATCAAACTCAAACTAAGGTTCAACAACTAAATGTCAGGTGCTGAATCCTATCTACAGCAACGTCAAAGTCCGTAGTCTCCACTCTAATCACGATCTCTCATCATCTCCTCGACCATGATCATGTCCCACCTGTTGCCATGCACACATACAAACACGACAACAGTCGGATAACTCCGGTGAGAATAAAATCCCAGTATAAGCACTTTATACATGCGATGCATAAAATCATATACAAAAGCATAAACCATGTATTAAGAACATGAATCATAATTTATGACACATTAGTGAATATAGATAAAACTCTCTAACTCGTCATCTCCGACTCGACTCATCTCTAATCTAGGGATCCCGATTCCTGGACATTAACACATATATCAAATCTCAGCGATAGGAGTCGATCCGCCCCTAAGCAATATCGATATAAGTTAATAATCCAGTGTTTTGGCATATCCGCCAAAGCTATCCTATGACAATGTGCAATGGGCCAATAACCACTCTATCACTGTCTGGCCCTTCTATCAATGACTCTCGCTCTATAGCTATCGGCTATTCTCTACTTTCTATAAATCAATAGATTAATCATATCAATATCAAACAATTGCAATAAAATAAAGTATGTGGTTTTAGGGAAACTAGAGTCCAATCTGACTCAAGTTAATCCACCGGTTAACATCGATTTATATCTTTCGTTCGTAGTCTCGGTCTGAAGAATTGGAAGTTCCCAATTCAAGACTTTCTCTGTCAATCTGAAAGGACATATCGAGAATAGCAATATCAACATTCCATTCTCAATTCAATACTAACTCCGATCAATCTGAATCTAATTCAAATTCAATGGCCTAACGGCACAATCCCGATATCCACGACAATACAATATCAACAGATATCAATTACAAATCATAACCAATATCCGATACAATCTAGAATCAGTCAATAATCCAAATCTAGTCAATTTCCAATTAATATAATCAGAAAATCATAACAATTCCATAATCAATCTGTTCTTCGATCTGACTTCGATTCTACGATGTCTAACATATCATAAAAATTCCATAATCAATCTGTTCTTCGATCTGACTTCGATTCTACGATGTCTAACATATCCAAAACACCATATAATGATCAAATAATAATTCCTCCAATATCATAATTTCAAATGATAACAGAACTCAATAAAAACTTACGTCCTTTTGAAGCTATTGACGAGAGGATCTCAGAACTGTGCTCGGATTGAAATTCTGATAACCGGATCTCACACAATCAAAATCTAATCTATTAAGAACCTTGAGGAAATTTTCTATGGGATTCTCGATTTTCTTCCCTGGAAGTGCTGAAGGAGATGAAATTATATACATCCAAAACACATGGCAAAGACAAGTGTCAACTCAAATCCAATATTGCACTTTAGCCCCTGAATTCTTCATTATTTGCAATTTGGTCCTCACAACTCTTTTTAATTCAATTTCAATCCTAATTAATTACAAAAACCGTGTAATCTAATGCATCATTCCAAAATTTGTAAATTAAATAATCTCGGATTAAAATGCTAAATTCTTGGGCCTTATAGTTATTGTTGAGATTATGGGTTGTACCGATATTGATTATGAGCCGTGTTATTATATCTGTAATATTGAGATTAACGGGGTTATTGAGATTGTATTGTTATGCCATCGAAACACCAGCAGATTGATATTAATCAGATTCCTTATTGATTGAGATTGTATCGTTGTATAGTTGACATTGATCAGATTATGTCTAGATTTGAGTATTGATCAGAACAGGTCTTGAATGGAGTTGTACATTGACACAGTATATTCGATATTGTCATTACCAGATTGAATATGGACAGAGTTGAATTCGAGACTTCGACTTCGTCAGACCGAGAAGAGAAATGTATAAATTAATGTTGATTCGAGATTGCAAAACTCGAGTTCTATTCAAGTTGAGTTTCCCAAAATCACATACTGAGTTGTCATTGCCTCGATATGTTGCAATGTTTGAGATTGATATGTTTATTCTAATGATTTATAGTTAAGCATATGTGATGTGTAGAGTTATGGGCTGATGTGCCTAGTCCTTGGGCTGATGTGCCTAGTCATTGGCTGATGTGCCAAGTCATCGGCTGAGTCGCCAAGACACCGGACATTTGGTCATATTGATAGTGCATAGGAGTGGAGCAACTTCTATAGCGATATTCAATATGGACAGGACCAAAGTCCGTAATAAGAACGTACCGCCACCACGATCAGGAGAGTAGTTGGGAGATTGTTGCGTTCTTATTCAGATTGGGATCCCTAGATTAAGAATGAGTCGAGTCAAAGCCTAAGAGTCTTAGAGCGTGATTTACCGCTTGATATTGATTAATGTTTTCTGATTTTGATACATGTTCAGAGTGTGATTTACATTTTGATATTGATTCATGTTTCTGACTGTGATACATGTTATAGATATCTGTTTCATATTTTTATATCTGTTTATATGAAATGCATGTATACATGGTTTGTACTGGGAATATAATTCTCACCGGAGTTATCCGGCTGTTGTCTTGTTTGTTTGTGTGCATGACCACAAGTGGGACAGCACCAGGGTTAAGACGAGGACGAGAGAGGACTAGTTTAGCATGGAGATTCGGACCCAGAAGTAGATCTGTTTCATTACCTGACATGTAGTGAATGAAAAGTAGTCGTTATGAATTACTTTTGTAAAGAACTTGTACTTAAATCTTGATACTGATCTAGTAAATGAAATAATGTTTATTTCATATGTTTCCGCTTTTGTATTTTAAAAAAAAAATTTAGACCCTGTTTATTTAATTGTTTTTAATTATTCCCAAAGATGATTAAGAAATGAATTAGCGTCCGGGTCCCCATAACCCATATGCTTCAAACCCATTGATTTACGATGCTTCTCAAATAATGGCCAGGTAAAGGCTTATTTAGTAGGTCATCAACATTATTTGCGGAGCACACTTTGTCAATCGACACTTCTCCTCTTTCCACAATCTCTCAGAGGATGTGGTACTTTCTCAATACATTTTTGGATTTCTGATGAGACCTTGGCTCCTTTGCCTGAACTATGGCTTCCGTGTTGTTACAAAACACCAGGACATGAGCAACTCCATTAGGAATGACGCCCAAATCTTGGACGAAATTCCTTAACCAAACAACCTCCTTTGCTGCAGCTGATGCAACAATGTATTCGGCCTTATTGGTGGAATCTGTAGTACTGTCTTGCTTGGAACTCTTCCAACATACAGCAGCACCATTGAGCATGAATACGAACCCAAAGGTTTACTTTGAGTCATCGATATAGCTTTGGAAGCTAGAGTCGGTATAGCCTTCCAATTTCAGTTCTCCACCCCCATAGACTAAGAACAACTTATTGATTCTTCTCAAATACTTGAGGATGTCTTTCACTGCTTTTCAGTGTGGAAGACCATGGTTCGATTGATATCTAATTACTACACTTAGTGCAAAAGCCACGTCAGGACATGTAGATATCATCCCATACATGATACTATCAATCGCATATGCATAAGGAATGCTTGTAATCGCCGCTATGTTTGCATTAGTCTTGGGAGACATAGACTTGGATAGGGACACACAATGACACATTGATAGATGTCCTCTATTGGAATCATCCATCGAGAACCGCTTAACGTTGGTATCAATATATGTGGACTGGGTGATACCAAGCAATCTTCTTGATCTATCTCTATAGATCTGTATTCTCAATACAAAAGATGCTTCACCCAAGTCCTGCATCGAGAACTTACTCGCTAACCATATTATAGTTGATTGCAACATCCCTACATCATTTCCAATGAGTAGAATGTCATCAACATAAAGTACCAGGAATGTCACAGCACTCCCACTGACCTTATTATACACACAGGGTTCCTCAGGATTCTTAGTAAAACAAAAATCATTGATTGTAATATCGAATCTGAAATTCCAACTCCTAGACGTGTATTTATACTGTAATAGATCTCTGAAGTTTGCATACCATATGCTCACTTCCGACAGATGTAAACCCTTCAGGTTGAGACAAGTAAATCTCTTCCTTAATATCCTTATTATGAAAGGTTGTCTTGACATCCATCTGTCATATCTTATTGTCATACCATGCAGTTATGGCTAGTAATATCCTTATAGACTTCAACATTGCGACTGGAGAAAAGGTTTCATCAAAGTCAACTCCTTGTCTTTGAGTATATCCTTTTGCTACCAATCGCGTCTTGAAGATCAATAACTTCCCATCCACCCTATGTTTTCTCTCGTAAATCCATTTACACCCTATGAGAATAGTTCACTCAGATGAATCCACAAGATTCCATACTTGGTTTGAATGAATTGAATTCATCTAAAATTCCATTGCTTCAAGCCACTAGGATGAATCAGCATCAGATAACAATTTCTTGAAGGTTATTGGATCACATCCATGGTTAGGCTCATCATAGCCCTCTTGAAGAAGCAGACCATATCTCATAGGTAGTTTCGAGACTCTCTTGGATCTTCTAGGAGCTTGTATGTCCTCTATTGGATCTTTGGGTGTGGGTTCTACAATTGTAGGTGTCTCTCGAACCTATTCGAGTTCTATCACCTCCCTTTTTCTATTTAATAAAAATAACTTTTCCAAAAAGGTTGCATTCCTAGAAACAAACATCTTTGTTTCTTGGGGATGATAGAAATAATATCTAACTTAATTCCTTGGATATCCCACAAAGTAACTTAAAATGGATAGACTATCCAATTTATCTCCCACTGCTTGCTGCACATAAGAGGCCATCCCCATATTCTAAGATAAGAATATTTGGGAGGCTTACCCATCTATATCTCATATGGTGTCTTATCAACTGCTTTTGAATGGAAATTGTTCAACAACAGTGCCGCTGTCTCAAGTGCATATCCCCAAAAGGATGGCGGAAAGTCTGTGAACCCCATCATAGACCGAACAATGTCCATCAAAGTTCGGTTACGATGCACCGAAACACCATTCAACTGCGGTGTAGCGTGTGGAGTCCACTGTGAGAGAATCTCATTCTTCCTAAGATACTCTTGGAACTCGGTACTCAAGTATTCACCGCCTCGATCCGATCGAAGTGACTTGATGCTTCGTCCCAACTATTTCTCTACTTCATTTTTGAATTCTTTGAACCTTTAAAAGGCTTCAGATTTGTATTTTATCAAATACACATACCCATACCTCGAAAAATCATCGGTATAGGTGATGAAGTAGGCATGTCTATGCTTAGTGGTGATATTAAGTGGACCACACACATCGGTATGGATCAAATCCAATAATCCTTTGGCTCGCTCCACGTGACCCTTAAAGAAAATTTTGGTAATCTTTCCTTTTAGACAGGATTCACAAGTCGTGAGAGAATTAATATCAGACATATCAAACATACCTACTCCCACTAACTTGTTCATTCTTCTTAGTAAAATATGTCCTAATCGAGCATCCCATAATTGTGCCGAATTTAGAGTATGTTGTTTTCTCTTGTTTGTTGTTGTTATTGATTGGACATTGTTTACTAGAATATCTTTCAATTTTAAGTTGTAGAGATCATTTTCAAGTTCTTCTGTACCAATCAAACATTCATTCTTGTAAATGTTGCAAACACCTTTGCTAAATAAACAAGAATATCCATCTTTGCAATGTTTAATTCTATAAGGATATCGCTAACCATAGCTGCATGGTATGACTATGAGATATGGCAGATTGATATAAAGACAGTCTTTCTTAATGGGGATATTAAGGAAGAGATTTATATGTCTCAACCTGATGGGTTTACTTCTATCGGAAGTGAGCATATGGTATGCAAACTTCAGACATCTATTTATGGTCTAAAGCAGGCATCTAGGAGCTGGAACCTCATATTCAATAGTAAAATCAAGGAGTTTGGTTTTTCTAGGAATCCTAAGGAACCCTGTGTGTATAAGAAGGTCAGTGGGAGTGTTGTGACATTCCTGGTACTTTATTTTGATTATATTCTACTCATTAAGAATGTGTTAGGATCGGTTAACGTATCAAAAGTGTTTAGAAGGGGGGTTGAATAAACACTCACAATTAAAATTGATATTCTCAAATTTTGAGTTCAGTTTGGTGACAAACTGATTCTCGGAACCTTGTTGATCAATATCAATCAGTTAAACTGAATCAGTTGCGGAAGATAATTGACTGAAAGATAGAATACAAAAAATAAAATGCGCAAGGGTTGTTACTGGATGTTCGGAGATTTCAATTACTTCTACGTCACCCCTTCTATCACAAGGATAGGATATTCACTAAAAGACTTTGATCAAATACAAGAATTGTACTGACCCTCTTCAGCTTGAACTTAACACTGCAAAAACTGAAACTCTTAGTATAACAGAATGTTCTCAGTGCTTAACTGATCTTAGCACTATCGAATTTCAATGATTATTACAACTTGCTTGTAAGCTCAAATTGTAGCCTTAACTGCTACGAATAAATCATGTAAGAGGTGAGCTAAGATTTTGACAGAGTGACAGCAAGCTTTTTGAATAGTATTCACTTCGTTGTTGTTTTCAGCTGCTCTTCTGTCATATTTATATGCTTATTTTCCAACGGTAACTTGAGATAAATTTGAATCTATGTATCCGTTGATTTCCACTTCATTATTCTTTGGATTTTGTTTGCGGCGTCTTAATTGCTTTAGCCGGAGTGCATTGTTCTAGGTTTTCTTGGTTGTGGTGCGGCATTTCATATTCAGTTGTAATCTGTTATGTCTCTTTGTCGGTTGAAAGTTCTTTCCCGAGACATCTTCAGCTGAGAGATACTTAACTTTAAGGCATTCGGCTGGATGTATTAACTGATCGGTTTCCAACTGATCAGACAGTCGATTTAAGTTATTAAGTCCAGTTGCTGAGTTCAGTTGGTTCGTATTTTCAGTTGGTTGATCAGTTTGTCAAACTCCAGAATTTAGTTTCCAACAATTTCCCCCTTTATTGTGTTTGACAAAATTAAGTAACTGAACCCTTTGTAGATAAGAGATTGATCAACTGAATTTCACGATTGATTGGACTCTTTGTAGATAAAATAAGAAACTGATCAACTGAGTCAGTAACTTGATGAGTACAGTGAAGACTGCTACTGAAACGAGAATTTCTTCTGTTGTTCTAGCATTCCTTTGATTTCTTTCCCTTTTTGTCAAACAACTCCATCTTCTCAGATAATTTTCGAACATCAGTTGAAAGAATTTTGACATCTGCTGAGATACTTGAGACAGCAGTTTGTAAACAGGTCTGCAGCAATTATATTTTATTAGAAACAGAAGTTTCTAATCGTTGAACTCGTTGACTAACTATATCTTGAGTTGTAAATAGGCTTTGAGCTAGACCTTTCTTCATCTCATCTACAGTTTTGGTGAGAGAATCCATGTTTGCTTGAATTGCTTTTAGTTTTGCAGAGTCATATTCAATTGAAGAATCCAATTTGACAGTGTGAGATAATTGTGTAGATTGAATCTTCTTGATGTTAGTGATTATCTGCTGCATATTGTGTTGCATATTTTGGATCTCTTCAAGAACAAGATCCATTTTTGTGGATTGAGGAGGAGGTGACTGATGAGGGAATTCCGGTCCCTTTGTGGTTTGATCAAATATAACCAACTCTTGGTTAGTTGCTACTGTTTCAGCAACATTCTGAACTGAAGTGATTGTTGCAGCAATGTCTTCTGGAACTTGAGGCGGAGAAAGTGGATGTTGATCAGCAGATGAGCTGCCTAGAGGAATAATAGAGTCTGATGAAGTCAAAATTGGTGTCTCTAGAGGATGATCTTGGGGATCAATTTGCACATCAGTTGGAATAGTCTGTTCAGCAGAAGGATCTGGCTGAACTGGTGCTTCTGAAGAGATAGGCACCTCTGGATTGATTTGATCAACGGGATGATCAACATTATCAGAAATGGGTTCACTCAATTGGGATTCTTGCACCACTATCTGAATAATTTCATCAATGTTTGCGAAAGATAATTCTGCTTCAGTGTACATTTGATGTTCACTAGTTGGTGATTGAGACACATCCTGAACTGGCTCTTCAGTTGGAATAATAGCCTGTTCTGAGGATGACTCTTTCTTCTTTGAGGGAGGTTCTTCAACTATTTCATTTTCATCATCGTCTGAATCTCCTTTATGAAGGACTAACTCTTGATCCATTTCCCAAAACTTTATCTGAGATAGCAATCCCATTAGATCGGTGTCTAGCTGAGTGATCACCGCATGATCAGCATAGGCAGTAGGATTTGTTGGAACGTAGTTAGCCTTCAGTTTGTCAATAATTTGTGTTAACTTCTTTGCTCTCATCTGATCAAACAAATATGTTTTTCTCTCCATAGCTTGGGCAATGGTGGCAGCTTTGACTATCTTGAGGAAAGAAGCTTCCAGTTTGATGAATTTGTTCAGTTGAGATTTCTTTCTTAGTTGCTTGGAAAAAATCTGTGTACGATAGGCTGTCCAAGCATCATAGAGTTGAAGTTTTGATGCTGCAAAATCATTAACCTCGTCCCAAACAAGGTCAATGTAGGTTTGAATGGGATTGGATGGCCTTGGTTCTTCAGTCAATTTTCCCTTGCCTTTGTCAGAACTGAGGATGTGTTGAATTTTCAGACCAGTTCGTGTAGTATCCACCCATTCTATAATACTAATGCCCTTGGGTCGGGCAGGTGCCAGAGGAATGGGACGAGTAATATTAATCAGAGAGGCTTTGATCCTAACTGTTTCTTTCTTTGCACCAATTGATTTTTCTGGTGGGATGATCTTCAGAGGGACTGCTTCAATTGGCTGCTGAGCATCTGAAGATATTGGCTTGTCAGTAGGAATAGATTCCTCTGTAGTTATTAATTTAATCCTCTGGGTTCTCGGTTTCTTGGTGATCTTTGGGGAAGGAGTTTTCTCTGAATCGGATTCTTCCACAATTAATTTTCTTTTTGCTGAGTTCAGTTGAGCCAATGTCTTGGCCTTTTTTACTGATTTAGGAGCCGCCTGTTGAATCCCAATCTCCTGTTTTATCTTTACAAACTGATCAGGAGAGATGTCCAATTTTGTCTTGGGTGGCATAGTATTCTTCGCATTAAAGACTTTGAATTTTGATGATTTTTCTGTATTATCTGCCACTAACCCCTTCACTTTCAGCAGATAGCTCAGTTGCACTGCAAAACCTTTGGACTGTTTGGATGATAGAAACATATTCTTTAAAATATTGAATATAAGATGCTTCCAGTTGAATTTATGTTCAGCCATAATGATAGAAATAGCTTGAAATTTTTCCAAAGTAAGTGCAGCAAAGGATCCAGCTTTCGCAAAAATCCCTTTGGCGACTATATCAGCAAGTAACTGAACTTCGTGCTTCAGTTCCTTCTTTGGGTCGGAAACATTGATTTTCCGTCCTTCAGCAGAAAGTGAGGTTGGCATCTTTTCAATGTCAGATGCCTTAACATCAGATAAGTGTGCTAGTCCATCAGATGGTAAAGAAAAGATTTCTCCAAAGGAATCTTCGGAAATGGTCAGCAGCTGACCATTGATAGTAAAAGCGATGTTTCCATCAGAATTGATCGTACCGTTAGAGTAGATTTCCTGAAGTTCTTTGGGGTAGATCTCTTGTGATGATTGTCCCAAGAATGTCCTTAACCCAGCAGTTTCGAATTTTTGAAAAACGTTCTTGACATTAGTGTCGCCAAAAGATAGAATTGATCCAAAGTTGATAGCCATTGCATTCAGCATGTACGCGGGAATTTGATTCGCCATTTTGATAGATAAAATGATCTGCAATTTGTAAACGAGAGCTCTGGAATTAGTATTCTCTTAGAAACTGATTGTACGCGTAAGAAGAAAAACTGAATTGAAGCGGGCTTAGTACAGTTGTTCGTGACTGTTTAAATTCGGGACACGTGTCAGTCCATTAAAAATTTGAGTAAAAATGTGTGTACGTGTGCTATAAGCGTGTGTACAATTTAAATGGTTCAAATGCTTCCACGTTTTCAAAATAGGATTCATCATTAGATAGTAGACAGTCACGTCACTTGATTTGGAATATAATTCGTTTTAATCAGTTAACTTATATGAGAAGATTAGTGAAATTCCCAACTGAAAGATCAGTTGAAAGACTGTGTCCTTTCAGTTTGAAAATTTACTAACATTTGTCTTCTCAGTTAACCTCTTAAAACCATTATTCCCCCTTAATTAGTGCATAAGATAATTAAAGCGAATAAATTCAAAGATTAGAAAGATTATCGGTCTGCTGAAATGTTGACGACTCTTCAGCTTCCTTGATATTCTGCTATAAATAGACATAACACGATTAGTTTCAGTTATATTGGTGAAAAATATTCAAAACTAAAGAATGGCAGATGCGAGTAGCTCGAGTGCTTCGCCATTTTCTCTGGAAGCTAGGAAGACTGCCATAGAAGACGAAATCTTCTATAAGAGTCTTCCCTACTGGGAAAGGTTACAGGAGCTAGAGTTCCTGTATAATTCTGGAGAGGCTACTACTCCCAAGCTGATGGCAGAGTTGAGAGAAGTGCGGGAGCAGTTGAACATAGCTGTGTGGGTGGACGTCTTCAAGGAAGGTCATATCTATCAGCTGATGCTTCAAAAGGAACTGGAGCTCCTTAATCGCATAGCTTCTTCTCACAGCTTTTGTAAAACATCTTCCTCAGCTCTATCTGTTTGGTTGAGAATGTGGATAGATGATATAGAGGAAAAATATGAAAATGTAATTCAGGCAAATATTTATTGTTGAATGAAGTATTTATTTTAGATTATCTTTGTTTTTTTTTCCTGCAATAATAAATTATGATCATAAACAAATGAACTGATGAAAGACTAACTGATATAAGTTGATTAAGAATTGAAATCAATTAATTGTTGAGTAGTAAATGGATAGACTGATATCAGTTGACAATGAACAACTGATAGTTAAGAGACCTCGGTAAATGAGAAAAACGCTTCGGTAGAGTCTCTTCAGTTTCTTTATCATTCAAATTTTATCTGTATATAAATAAGATGATAGAATGTGAGACAACAACAGTTCAAAATATCGGATTCAAGTGACTCTGATGCATGCAGCAGTACACACGTTCATGTTACTAAACAATCGAATCCACGTTTAGAAGAGATGAAGAGAAGGATGGAGGAATATGTTTTCAAAAACGGTGATGTCAACATGGTTTAAGATTCATGAGTTGCAGAGAGTGAGTAGAAGTGGTGCGATTCCTACTTTTTCTCAGGAAGCAACAGCAAGAAAGTATCTTGAACGTTTTGAAGTTAGGCATGTTACAGATTTGATTGAGGACAAATGTTTGTTGGAGGCGATGTTATGGAAGGAGTGGCATGTGGTTGATAAGATTTCTAAAACTAGGGCATTTTCTAGAATTCGAATTTATGAGATGAATGATTGGGTTAGGGATTGGCTAGATACAGTTGGTTCTATGATTTCTGCTGTAAACTAGGAACGGTGGTATTCTTAATGAATTATTTTTTTCAATTTGTTATGTTCTTATTTTCTGCAGATAATTCTATTAGTGAAAGCAACATTAGTAATAATTTTAAGACAAATCAATTAAACCAAGAATATTGCGAAAGTAAGAAAACTCAGTCTCGGGTAATGGTTTGGTAAAGATGTTGGCTGCTTGTTGTTCAGTTGATATATACTCCAGTTTAATGTCCTTCTTCAAAGCATGATCTCTGATGAAGTGATGTCTGACATCTGTATGCTTTGTCCTTGAGTGGAGAACTGGATTATAAGTGATGGCAATTGTACTCGTGTTGTCACAAAATATGGGCGAATTATTTGTAATTACTCCATAATCTTTCAGTTGTTGCTGGATCCAGATCAGTTGTGCACAGCAACTACCAGCAGCAAGGTATTCTGCTTCAGTTGTTGAGGAAGCTATAGATGTCTGCTTCTTGCTGAACCAAGAGGATCAGTCTGTCTCCTAGAAACTGACAAGATCCACTTGTACTTTTTCGATCAAGCTTACATCCTGCATAATCTGCATCTGAATATCCAACTAAATTGAAAGTAGAGTCTTTAGAATACCATAACCCAACATTTTGTGTGCCCTTAAGATATCTCAAAATTCTTTTAGCAGCTGAGAAATGTGATTGCTTATGATTTGCTTGAAATCTAGCACACATACACACAACAAATACAATATCAGGGCGACTGGCAGTTAGGTATAATAATGACCCAATTAAACCTCGGTATAGTGTCGCCTCAACTGATATTCCCCCTTGATAAGTGTCCAATTTAACTGATGAGCTCATGGGAGTATTTGCAGCTGAATATGATTCCATGCCAAATTTCTTCAGCAGCTCCTTTGTATATTTAGTCTGACTGATGAATATGCCAATCTCCAGTTGCTTCACTTGCAGTCCATGGAAGAATATCAGTTCACCCATCATGCTCATTTCGAACTTTTCCTGCATCAACTAAGCAAATTTCTCGCATAATTTGGGGTTAGTTTACCCAAATATGATATCATCAACATAAATTTGAAATAATAAAATGTGATTATTCTTAGTAAATTTGAACAAGGTCTTATCAACTGATCCAACAGAAAAATCATGATTAGTTAGAAATTTTGAAAGAGTTTCGTCCCAAGCTCTGGGAGCTTGTTTAAGACCATATAATGCTTTGTTCAAATGATATACACGATCAGGAAAGATGTGATTTACAAAACCCGGGGGTTGTTCAACATATACTTCCTCTTGCAATTGGCCATTTAGGAATGCATTTTTTACGTCCATCTGAAAGACTTTGAAATTCTTGTATGATGCATAGGCAAGAAACATTCTGATTGCTTCCAGTCTTGCAACTTGAGCATATGTCTCATCATAGTCAATTCCTTCTTCTTGTCTGTATCCTTGTGCTACTAATCTTGCTTTGTTGCGTCCAACCGAACCATCTTCGTTCAGTTTGTTCCTGAAAACCCATTTTGTACCTATGACAGTTTTTGAAATTGGTCTTGGAACTAAGTTCCAAACATTGTTATGAGAAAACTGATTTAGCTATTCTTGCATTGCATTTACCAAGTTAGGATCAGCAAGAGCTTCATCAGTTTTCTTTGGTTCTATTTGTGAAACAAAAGCTGAATAGATAAATAGATTTAGCATTTGATTGCGAGTTCTTACTGGATCAGATGGATTTCTTATTACAAATTCAGGTGGGTGTGATTTTCTCTATCTGTACTCAGTATTTGTTGTATCAGCAATTTCTTCAGCTGGTAACTGAATATCATCAGTTTGCTCTATCAACTGATCATTAGGAATGGACTTTTAGTTCAGTTGATTGATCTGACACTTCTGCTTCGGGTGTTTGAAGAGTGTTTTGATTAATATGATTGTCTTCTTCATTATCATCCTCCAAACTGATATCTGTCAGTCGATCAACTAGCTCAACTTGATCAGTTGGCTTATTAGTTAGTTCAGTTTCATCGAAGTCAACATGAGCAGATTCTTCAACATTTATGGTTTTCTTGTTAAAGACTCTGTAAGCTATAATAACTGATGAGTATCCAAGAAATATTCCCTCTGCAGATTTAGCATCAAATGCTTTTAAATAATTTTTACCATTATCAAGGATAAAACATCTGCACCCGAATATTTTGAAATAAGTGATTATACTTTTTCTTCCATGCCAGATCTCATATGATGTTTTCATATGATTCTTATTAATCATTGATCTGTTCTGAGTATAACACGCAGTGTTTACTGCCTCTGCCCAAAACCTTTGAGAAATACCAGAATCAGCAAGCATTGTTCTAGCAGCTTCTTTAAGGGTCCGATTTATTCTCTCAGCTACACCATTTTGCTGAGGAGTTCTCGCTGCTGAGAGCTCATGCTTGATTCCAGCATTTTCTAGAAAATTTGAAAGAGTTTGATTGATAAATTCAGTTCATCGATCTGATCTGATTCGATCAATTCCAACTGATTTTTCATTTAAAAGTCTTTTGAAAAGCTTGATCAGTTGTGCAGCAGTTTGGTCTTTTGATTTGAGAAAGATAACCCAAGTAAATCTTGAAAAATCATCAACAATCACCAAGGTGTATTTCATTCCCCCTAAACTCATTACTGGTATAGGACCAAAGAGATCCATGTGCAATAGTTCTAAGCATCGGGATGAAGATTTACGGCCCTTGTTTTTAAAAGACGATTTTACTTGTTTTCCAAACTGACATGCTGAGCAAAGTTTTTCTTTTGAAAATTATATTTTGGGCAAACCAGTTACAAGTTCATGTTTACTCAGATAGGCAATGGATTTAAAATTTAGGTGACTTAGTATCTTGTGCCACAACCAGTTTTTAGATGATTTGGAAGCAATAAAACAAACTGGTGCATTAGTTTGATCATTCCAACTGACTTTATATGTGTTTCCACAACGTTTGCCAGTTAGTATGATTTCATCAGTTGAAGTTTTAACTGAGCATGAGTTTTTGTCAAAATGTACTGAAAATCCACTGTCGCATAATTGACTGATGCTGATCAAGTTATACTTCAGGTTTTCTACTAGTAGAACATCTTTAAAAGTAAAATTACCATGGATAAGCTTACCCTTACCCACAGTTCTACCTTTGGAATTGTCCCCGAAACTGATATTTGGACCACTGTATTTGATTAGTTGAGATAGCACACTTGCATCTCCTGTCATATGTCGCGAGCATCCACTGTCCAAATACCATATTGAGTTCTTGTTTGTACCTGTCACCTGCAATCACACACATAATATAATTTGGTACCCATATCTATTTGGGTCCTGAACTGATTAGTCCCTTAAAAACCCATACCTTAATTAGTCTAACAGACTTTCCAGTAGCTGTTTTCCAAATGGTTTTTCTCGGCTTTTGTGTGCTTGTGTAGTGTATGGATGATACAATATGAGTTTTAGCTTTATTCAACTGATTGTTCAGTCTATATCTCTTCTGAACTGGCATGCAGTTATAGTAATTGGAATAGCCATTTGAATAATTTTTGTAAAAGCTTTTTGGTGACTGACTACATGAATCAGTTACCACTTTTGGGCTATAACCAATACCATATCTTTTGCCCTTGTTCATACTTTCAGTTGGCTTTTCAACCAGTTTACTTTGCTCTGATTGTTCTTGTACCATAACTAATTTGACAAAGTGAATGTATTTTCCTTTGCTCATATTCAGTTTTGGTTGAGTATCATTGGTTGACATTTCATCTTGGTTACAGAACCCCAAACCAGTTTTATCAGTTACTGATTTTTGGGAGTTCTGTATATCAGTCAATGCGATAGATGATTTGCTCCACGACTGAATAAGTTCAGTCTGTTTTGTGTTCTCAAGCATCAACTTCTCTATTAATGACTGATTTTTATTTCTTTCTGCTTTTAGCTCAGCAATTTCCCTTTTTAGTCTCAACCCTTCAACTGATTCATCAGTTTTGGTTTTATTGTCTGTGGGATCAGTTTTCTTTGCTTTGAGTTTTTCAAATGATGATGCAAGTTTCTGATACTCATCTACCATGTCATGTAATGTGAAAATGAGTTCTTCTCGTGTAAAATCAGTTGAACTAAAATCAAATACCTGTTGGCTAGATGACTCTTCTGCTGCATCATTAGCCATCAAGCACTTTACTTCCTCATCATCACTAGAACTGCATGAGTTTTTTGGTTCCGACTCTTCACTGTCAGTTTCTGCCCATTTTGATTTGTTTTCTTCAGCTAAGAGTACTTCATGTTTCTTTCTGAAGAACTTTTTATCTTCTTTGGGTCTTCTTTTGTGTTCATATGATTTCTTTCTTCTATCAGTTGAGCCTTGAACATCCTTCTTAGGTTTAGGACAATCAGCAATAAAGTGGCCTGATTTGCCACAGTTGTAGCATGCATTTGATTCATCCTTGGTGTTGTTTCTTTGATATGGTTTCTGGAAGTTCCCTTGATTCTTTCTCATGAACCTTCCAAATTTTTTGATAAACAATGACATAGTATCGTTACTCAACTGATCAGCAGATTTTTCAACTGAACTGATTCGTTAAGTTCTGACAGCGGCTAGAGCAGTTGTGGCTGCAGAAGTAGATGGTTCTCCTTCTCTGGTCTGCAGCTCAAATTCATAGGCTTTTAAATCAGCAAATATATCATGGAGTTTGATTTGGTTCAGATCTTTGGACTCCCTCATTGCCATGGTCTTGACATCCCATTCTTTGGGAAGACCTCTCATTACCTTTAGTGCAATTTCTTTGTTGGTATACACTTTTCCAAGTGCATTTAGCTCATTGATGATACTACTTACTCTTTCATCATACTCGTGCATCGATTCTCCTACTTTCATTTTGATGTTATCAAACTTTTGCACAGCAACAGAAAGTTTATTTTCTTTGGTTTGATCATTTACTTCACACAGCTGGATCAGCTTTTCCCAAATTTCTTTGGCTGTTTTACACATTTTTATTTTGCTGAAAGTTACTTTGTCCAGCGTTTTGTACAGAATGTCTTTAGCCACATTGTCAAGATTTGCTTTTCTTTGGTCTTCAGTTGTCCATTTATCTCTGGGCTTTTCTATTCTTTGTGGTGCCCCTTCTGTGATGGCAATTGCTGTATTTGCTTTTAGAATCTTCATGGGTCTATCAGTTATGACATACCACATGTCATCATCTTGTGCTGCTAAATGAGCTTGCATTCTAATTTTCCAATCATCGAATTCTTCTCTGGAGAACATAGGAATTTTGTTGAATGAAGTCATGCTAGCAAGTTTATATATCAAAAGTATTCAAGAACAAGATTCACCCGCTCTGATACCACTTGTTAGGATCGGTTAACGTATCAAAAGTGTTTAGAAGGGGGGGGTTGAATAAACACTCACAATTAAAATTGATCTTTTCAAATTTTGAGTTCAGTTTGGTGACAAACTGATTCTCGGAATCTTGTTGATCAATATCAATCAGTTAAACTGAATCAGATGCGGAAGGTAAGTGACTGAAAGATATAATACAAAAAATAAAATGCGCAAGGGTTGTTTCTGGATGTTAGGAGATTTCAATTACTCCTACGTCACCCCTTCTATCACAAGGATAGGATATTCAATAAAAGACTTTGATCAAATACAAGAATTGTACTGACCCTCTTCAGCTTGTACTTAACACTGCCAAAAACTGAAACTCTTAGTATAACAGAATGTTTTCAGTGCTTAACTGATCTTAGCACTATCGAATTTCAATGATTATTACAACTTGCTTGTAAGCTCAAATTGTAGCCTTAAATGCTACGAATAAATCAAGTAAGAGGTGAGCTGAGATTTTGACAAAGTGACAGCAAGCTTTTTGAATAGTATTCACTTCGTTGTTGTTTTCAGCTGCTCTTCTGTCATATTTATATGCTTCTTTTCCAACGGTTACTTGAGATAAATTTGAATCTATGTATCCGTTGATTTCCATTTCATTATTCTTTGGACTTTGTTTGCGGCGTCTTAATTGCTTTAGCCGGAATGCGTTGTTCTAGGTAGTCTTGGTTGTGGTGCGGCGTTTCATATTCAGTTGTAATCTGTTATGTCTCTTTGTCGGTTGAAAGTTCTTTCCCGAGACATCTTCAGCTGAGAGATACTTAACTTCAAGGCATTCGGCTGGATGTATTAACTGATCGGTTTCCAACGGATCAGACAGTCGATTTAAGTTATTAAGTCCAGTTGTTGAGTTCAGTTGGTTCATATTTTGAGTTGGTTGATCAGTTTGTCAAACTCCAGAATTTAGTTTCCAACAGAATGATATAGGGATGCTGAAATCAACTAAAATATGGTTATCAAGTAAGTTCTTGATAAAGGACTTGGGTGAAGAATCTTTTTTATTGGAAATACAGATCTATAAAGATGGATCAAGAAGATTTCTTGGTCTCACCCAGTCCACATATATTGTTATCATCGTTAAGCGGTTCTCGACGGATGAGTCCACATACCCTATCCAATTATATGTCTCCCAAGACTGATGCAGAGATAGCGGTGATGACAAGCATTTCTTATGCATATGCAATTGGTAGTATCATGTATGAGATGATATCTACACGTCCTGACGTGACTTTTGCATTAAGTGTAGTGAGTAGATATCAATCGAACCCTGGTATTCCAAAATAGACAGTTGTGAAAGACATCTTCAAGTATTTGAGAAGGACCAATAAGTTGTTCTTGGTCTATTGGGGTGGAGAACTGAAATCTGAAGGTTAAACCGACTCTAGCTTTCAAAGCGATATCGATGACTCAAATTCAACCTCTAGGTTTGTATTCATGCTCAATGGTGTTGCTGTCTTTTGGAAGAGTTCCAAGCAAGACAATACTACGGATTCCACCAATTAGGCCGAATACATTGCTGCATCAGCTACCGCAAACGAGGATTATGAAGAATGTAACTTTTAATTTGTGGAAGTGTTACTAAATTAAAAGATGGCTCAAATAAATAATGTATTTGAAAATTGTGATCTTCATAAACATTATTATCGACTAAATTAAATTAATTCAAGTGTTGAATTAGTTAAACATTATTGGACCTAGTAGAGTCCAAATAATTAAATTAATTCAAGTGTTGAATTAACTAAATTACATTAGGTCTTTCAGAGCTCAATTTGAACTATTTATTCAACTAGTGGGCTTGTTTAAATTCAAGCAAAGTTTAATTGGTCTCAAATGAGTTTGAGATATTTGAATAAAAGTCCATGAATTTGTAATTGTTACAAGCCAAAATAAAATGCATGCAAGGGAAGTGAAGTGTTGGGAGGCAATTTTTTCAATAAAAAAGGCATGGCATGCACATGCACTTTTAACTTTTTCAAGCACCAAGAAATTTTCCTTCCCTTCTCTCCTCCTAGCATGGCCAAAATTTTGAGTATATTTTCTTCAAAAATTTGCTACTTCATTTTGATGTTGAAAGCATAAACTTCTCAAAGAAAAATGCTCTACTTTATCTAGTGCACACTCTTCCTAGTTAGTGGTGGACCTAATTTGCAGAAAAGGATTCATTTGAGCAAGGAGTGCTCTTGGAAGCTTGCAGATTGTCTACCCTCAATAACTAAGTTGTTTACAACTTAGTTGGAGCTAAAACATCAATTCTTGTGATTGATAGGTAAAATTTCAAAACACACTATGTATGACATTTGTTTGTTTATTTATTTGCCACACAATACAGTGAGGTGCTCGGTTTTCTTATGGTAAAAATCCTTTTGAAATTTTGTTGCACATCCGAGCACCGTAACCGATCCCCTTTCACGTAAGGGGGTGAGTGTTTCGGGAAACACTCAACAAACGGGCCAGATTGAATACCAAAAAACATTTGATACAAATAACCTTTTTTGTTTTACATAGCATAGTATATGAGAGTTGAATGAACAGAAGTCAAAAATTGAACAAATCAGAGCTTTAGAGTTGGATGAACAAAAATCAGACTTAGAAAAAATCAGAACTTCGAATCAAAATATTTCATAACAAAGCTTATCAGAACTTATCAAACAAATAGATTTTAATGATCATGGGCTATCCTTGATCTTGAGCTTCCTCTGAGGCCTTCTCCAGTAAATAGGCTCCCTCGAGGGCCTTTTCCCGCATCCGTGCTCCCTCTGGGCCTTCTTCCATAGACAGGCTCCCTCTAGAGCCTTTTTTCTCACCAAATTTCTCAATGCGTCATTATAAGATTCAAACTTATAAATTATCATTTCGACACAGATAGATTCGGACAGAATGACACCAACGAAGCGGAGGGCATGAACGAACAATGGACGAAACAAAATGATTTTGAAGCAACTTAGGATTTCGAACACCATACTTATACAATACATGCAGTAGATGATCGTATTTTTAAAACATTCATAACCTTTAAAACGCATATACCCACTTACACTTGGTTCAAATGTACGATTCAAACTTAACCGATACTTGAATAAACCTTCGATCGAACACGGGCAAAGCACACGCCCTTGACATATCCTCCAAGCTTTGGATCGTCCTTTGTTGGAAACTAAATTTCAGTGATTTGACAAACTAAGCATATAATTTATTGGACTAACTGATCAAGTAACCAGGCTTCGCAAATCAACTATCACTTGCCTAATTGATGATTAATGTGCTTAATATTAAAGGCAACTGATACTATCGCAACTAATTTATCGCAAGTGATTTACGCAACTGAATGAGCAGTCAACAACCTGATCAGTCGTAAACTTATCAGTCCACATTTTCAACCAAAAACACTCAAGCTATCAGCCTTCAGTTGATCTCTCAGTTACACACGTCACCAGTTGAAAACGACAACCGACAAATAGTACAACAGACTGCAACTAGTAGTGGAACGCCGCATTTCAGAGATTACAGTGTACGAATGTCAGAGAATAATGACATGGCAATCAACGGATACATGGATTCAAACGTTATTTAATATTACTGTTAAGAGGGAAGCCTATAAATAGGTGAAGAAGGCAGCTGAGAAGGAGACACAAACTATCATTCTATTCAAGCTTGCTGTTGCTCTGCTAAAATTGCAACTCGTATTCAAATATCAAAAAGCTTACTTTCATCAGATATATAAGTAGCAATCAAGGCTACATTTACAAGCTTGCTAGAACTTTGAAATCGTTGTTAGATTCATTCAGTTGTGTTTAAATCTCAGTCAAGCACTGTAATAGTTTTTGTGTATTAAGAGTTTCAGTATTGGCAGTGTTAGGTCCAAACTGAAGTGGGTCAATACAACTCTTGTATTCGATCAAAGTCTTTTAGTGGAAATCCTATCTTCGTGATAGAAGGGGTGACGTAGGAGTTTTTCTATTATCGGAACATCCAGAAACAAACTGTGTGCATTTTCATTTAAGTTATTACTTGCAGTTAGCTATTCTATCTCTCAGTCAGTTTACTTCCGCAACTGTTTTTCTCAGTTAAACTGATTGTTATCGACTGACGAGATACCGAAAAATCATTTTGTCACTAAACTGAACTCAACATTCGAAAAGAATACAAAAATACGTGAATGTTTATTCAACCCCCCTTCTAAACACTTATCACCTCTTAACCGATCCTTTCAAGTGGTATCAAAGCGGTTGTATCTCGTCTCAGAATATTTCTACTGAAACTGATTATCATGGCATCCTTCAACAAGATCCCAATGTTTTCCCGAGAAGACTCCGATGATTGGAAAATCAGGATACAGGCTCACTTAGCTGAACAAGATTATGATATGTGGTATGTCATCACTGATGGACCAATGAAGATTCTGAAAGCCAACACATCAGTTGCAATCACAGATGGGGCACCTCACAGAATTGAAAAGCCCAGAGATGAATGGACTGCCGAGGACAAAAGAAAAGTAAATTTGGATAATGTGGCAAAGGATATACTGTACAAGACGCTGGATAAAATAAATTTCAAAAAGATCAAAATGTGTAAGACAGCTAAAGAGATTTGGGAAAAGCTGATGCAGCTTTGTGAAGGAAATGAACAAACCAAAGAGAATAAACTTTCTGTTGCTGTTCAGAAGTTTGACAACATAAAGATGAAAGATGGAGAATCTATGCATGAGTATGATGAAAGAGTCAGCTGTATCATCAATAAACTTAATGCACTTGGAAAAGTGTATATCAACAAAGAAGTTGCCTTAAAAGTGATCAGAGGTCTTCCCAAGGAGTGGGATGTAAAGACCATGACAATGAGGGAATTCAATGATCTAAACAAGGTTGAGCTTCATGATCTATTTGCTGATCTGAAGGCCTATGAGTTTGAGCTGCAAACTCGAGAAGGAGAACTGTAAGGCTTGAGATTTATTAGTCTTCATTGATGTGATATTCGAAGATATGAGTTTGCATGACATGTAATGAGAGGCACTAAATGAAAAGATGAAGTGTTGCTTGAAGAAAGAGACCGCACCCGCGCCCCTTTTGATACCGCACCCGCGGTTCCAGAGGCAGCGCACCCGCGGTGCTGCTACACTGAGGTCAGCGCACCCGCGTTACAGGACTGAGCGCACCCGCGGTCGAAGCTTTCGGAAAAGTTGATGTATATCATTACACTGAGCGCACCCGCGGTTATGGAATGAGCGCACCCGCGGTGCGACGTGCAGCATGAAAAATAAGCCACGTTTCCTGTTGTTGCATGCAGTATATATATAAGAATTGCACGCCTTTCCTTCAAAAAATTCAGAAAAGGGTTGAAGCTTTTGAGAGAAAAATCCTTACGCCTTTGTAGATTTGTGATTGTGAAAGATCAACCCGTTAGAAATTTAATCCAATTTCAGTACTGTGTTCCAATCGACGCAGGCTACAACTGGACGTAAGTTTTGTTACATCTAGACATGATTTGAATTTATGATATTGTCAGAATTGAATACGAATTAGATATGATGTTTATGCTACAGTAGACATTGTATAATTCAAGTCAGATTAAAGAATAGATTGGTTATGCAATTGTTATGATTTTTGAAAGATATTGATTGAGATTTGAAATGAGAGTAGTGTTGTTACTGATTTTGAATATACCCATATTAAAATTATGAGTTGTACTGGTATTGATTATGAATTCTGGTACTATAGTTGTGATGTTGGGATTGACGGGATTATCGAAATTTCATTGTTATGCCGTTGAAACATCAGTTGATTTAGATTGATTAGATTCAGTAATGATTTCGATTGAATCGTGATATCATTGATATGAATTAGATTGTACCTTGTTCAGATATGGATCAGATTATATACTGAATTGAGTATTGATCAGAACAGGTTTTGAATCGAATTATATATTGATATTGTATTTATGCAATTGTCATTACAAGACTGGTTATGGACATATTGGAATACAAGACTTCGTCTTCGTCGGACCGGGAAGACAAAGATATAATTCATGTTTTGTTTTGGGAAGACATAACTCAAATGAGATTCAATTTGAGTTTCCCAACAAAATCACATACTAGAATTGTTGTTTATCTTTGATATGATTTGATTTGCTTATAGAATTATATTTAAATCTCTTGATATGACTGATTTCTTGTTTATAGATTTATATTCAAGCATTGAAATAGGAGAGTCATTGGCAGACTTGCTAAACTAGACATTCGGTGGTATCGACGATTCGGATCAGATTCAATCCGATTGTAGACATTCGATACAGACAGGACCAAAGTCTAGGAATAAGACGTACAGTTACCCCGATTGGGAGGGTAGGTGACAGACAGTGACGTCTTATTCACACTGGGATCCCTAGAGTTAGATTCGAGTCGAGTCAAGATATGAATTGAATTTAGTAGCATGCTTATTTTATTTTGATTTCAGAGATTATGGAATCCATTATTACTGTATGCTTATTTTGATTTGGTTTCCTAGACTATGAAACCTATCGTTATGAATTTTATGCATGATAATATGCTTTATGATTTATATTGTGTATATGCATGTATACATGTTTTATACTGTGATTTATTCTCACCGGAGTATCCGGCTGTTGTCTTGTTTTGTATGTGTGCATGACAACAGGTGGGACAGGATCGGGGTCAAGAAGATGATGAGAGATCGAGATAGAGTGGTGATTCCGGACTTGGATGTAGACTTGGTTTAATACTTGAAATTTAGTAGTTAAACCTTAGATTAGTTTGAACGAGAAGCATGTTGTACAAGTTTTGTATTATTAATTAAGATAAACAGGGTCTAAAAATTTTTTCTTTAAAATAACTCTAACATAAAAGCATGAATTATATCTTATCAAAACATGCTGAAAATATATAGAAAGTATACCCTTTTTGAAGCCTTGTCAAGAGGAACACGAATCTCGTCTTGTATTTAAGTTTGGATGTGTAATTCTTCCAAAATCATAACCTTAAAGCCAAAAGGAATTGAAGCTTCTCCCCACTCTCTCTCGTTCTCAGCTGATGGAAGTGGTGAAAGTGAAGACTCAGCACATTTCTATTTATATATATGCCATGTGTCTTCTTAAGAATTAAGGGTGGCTTTCTCGCACAGGGCACCGCGGGTGCGCTCCCGTCTAGACCGCGGGTGTGCTTAAGCTTCGGCACCCCTTTTCATTTTTCAACATTCGCCGACCGCGGGTGCGGTCTTGCTTCGCATAAAATTTCCTACCCTACTGGCCATGCACCGCGGGTGCGGTACTTCTTCACCGCGGGTGCGGTGTCACTTTTGTAAATAATCTCCAACTCTCTGTCCATCAACCGCGGGTGCACTCTTTCTTGGACCGCGGGTGCGGTGACCCTACTGTAAAAATTTACCAACTTTCTGTCCATGCACCGCATGTGCGGTGCTTCTCTAGGCGCGGGTGCGGTCTCTTTCTTCAAGAAACACTTCATCTTTTTATTTTATTCACATACAATCTAGGGCATTACATTTCTCCCCCTCTTAGATATTAGTTCGTCCTCGAACGTGAAATCAATTAATCACAGTATGTACGAACAGCAGTAAAATCAAAAGCTGAATACATACTCACATCATGAGAATAACTCGGGATATTTCTGTCTCATATCTGGTTCTATCTCCCAAGTCGCTTCCTCGGTGCCATGATGACTCCACTAGACTTTCACTAGTGGAATAGTCTTCGTTCTGAGCTGTTTCTCTTTCCGATCAAGAATCTGTATCGGTTCTTCAACATAACTCAACGTCTGATCCAGCTCAGCTTCGTCAGGCCGAATGACATGAGAATAATCTAGCATGTATCTACACAGCATCGATACATGAAAAACGTCATGTATCCCGGATAGAGAAGGAGGAAGAGCCAGTCGATATGCTCGATCGCCAATCTTCTCAAGAATCTCGTATGGACCGATGTATCTAGGAGACAATTTCCCACGCTTGCCAAATCTGACAATGCCTCTGAAGGGAGAAATCTTCAAGAATACTCTGTCCCCTTTTTCAAATACAAGTGGTCTACGTCTGATATTGGCATATTTGGCTTGCCTATCCTGTGCCGTCTTCATTCGCTTCTGAATGATCTTCACCTTCTCAGTCATTTCACGGATCATATCAGGTCCAAGTTATGGTACTTCAGATATATCATCCCAGTACAACGGAGATCTGCATTTCTTGCCATACAATGCCTCAAACGGTGCCATCTCTATGCTCGTTTGATAGCTGTTGTTGTACGAGAATTCACATAACGGTAGTGAATCTTGCCTACTAGTGCCAAAGTCTAGCACTACAGCTCTCAGCATATCCTCTAAAGTCTGGATAGTCCGCTCTGACTGTTCATCTGTCTGGGGATGATAAGCAGTGCTCAGGTTCAATGTCGTACCTAAAGCCTGCTGCAGACTGTGCCAAAAGTGAGAAGTGAATCGTGGATCACGATATGATACGATAGACTTTGGCACACCATGTAATCTGACTACCTCTCTGACATATATCTCAGCCATCTGATCATGTCTGTAAGTCATTTTGTACGGAATAAAACACGCTGATTTGGTTAATCTGTCTATCACAACCCAAATCGCATCACAACCCCGGGATGATCGAGGTAACTTCGTCACGAAATCCATGGAAATGTGATCCCATTTCCATTCAGGTATAGACAAACTCTGAAGTAACCCTCCGGGCTTCTTTCTTTCGGCCTTCACCTGTTGGCAATTTAAGCACTTAGACACATATTCGGCAATATCTGATTTCATCTGTTTCCACCAGAACTGTGTCTTTATATCGTTATACATCTTCCTGCCGCCTAGAAGAATACCACAACCAGCTGCAGGTCAAGTGCCAGAACAGGGGAGTACGTGAGGTACCCAGATAGACGTAACCGCTACCCCGATGGAGACTCTGTTGAAGCGGTTTTAGTCATTCCGACCCCCGACTTTGAAAGGCACTGAGAATGCAGCGGATTGCGAAAGCTGGTTGGATGATATAGAGATGTTATTTGAATCACTTGCCTATACAGATGAACGTAGGGTGAAGCTGATTGGGCGTCAATTGCAAGAAGTGGCCAAGAGTTGGTGGCTAACGGCGAAACGAGCCTTAGAACATCGAGGTATTGATATTACTTGAAAAGTCTTTAAAGATGAATTTTATCAACGTTTCTTTCCAGTCTCCTATCGAAAAGACAAAGGGGCCGAATTTGCAAACTTGAGACAGGGCCAGTGGAACATAGAGGAGTATGTTGCCTGTGAGGCCCGGGACCGAAGAGGGCGGGGGGTGATCGACGGTGCCATCATTTGCACGGACAATGAGCGGCTCGTGGCAGGCTTCTAGGTGGAGGGAACATGAATAAACCGACCCACACGGGAATGAGAGGGATTCCGAGACTGTTCAATGTAATGGACTGTACAGTTAAGAGGGCTTAAAAGATTTGATTTGTACTACTCATATCACGAAGGTGCATCTTCTTTTCGGTAGCTCATCACATAAGAACTCCAAAGTTAAGCGTGCTTGACTTGGGGCAATTTTGGGATGGGTGACCTCCTGGGAAGTTTCCCAGGGTGCGTGTGAGTGAGGACATAAGCACGCTGGAAAGACTCGTCTTGATACAGTGAGGATCTTGATAAAGTGAGGATAGTCCTCAAATCTGGGACGTTTCAGTTGGTGGTATCAGAGCAATGGTTCTGTAAAGGGTTGTGCCACCATCAGCGCCGGAAAGATCAGTCGTCAAGCCTCAATCTGTAAGTTTTACATGCTTTATATGATTTATATGTTGTTACCTGCAAGACTACATGAAGTATATGTTCACGTCACATGTTTAATAGCATTATGAGGATATATGTTTTATATGCATTAGAATTTTTATACGTGATACGATATGAAATAAGAAATTATTTGATTTCAACACATGTTGGCTTCGTGGTGGAATTGGACGATGTTGAATTTTGGGTTTTAGTATTGACGTTCTATTTTTTTGGGCCATAAGTTAATCGTGAATATTTTGAATGCTTTGGGACACATAGATTTGCTAAGAAAATATTTATGATTCATGGTTACTAGTCGAATTAATTTTTGGGAATTAGACGTAAGGAATAATTATTCGAGGATTTACAACGACTTCGGGAATAAGAGAATGTATAAATTGGGATTTTAAGTTTTGATGAAATGTAATATTGGTTATAGGAATTGATTTTTGGGTAAATAAGTTTAAATTTATCGAAGTTATGTTATGGGAAACCCGTATAAGGAAATTTAGAATGATAAAAACTTATGGGTTAATCATAGGATTTTTGAAATTAAGGACCAATTAAGATAATTTTTGAGGAAATTAAGAATTGATTTTTACGATTGTTAAGGAATTTGGGGACTAGTTAGCAATAAGAACAAATTGAATGGGTTAAATAGTAAGAATTTTGAGGATTTAGACTTTTAAGAATATGTAGAACCTTGGGATATCTCGGTTTTAGTATTATAAGAAATTTTAATCAAGGATTTTTAAGAATGAATCGATACTAGGCTTGAAATTTAAGCGTTAGCGGATGCGTTTGGGATTTTAAGATTGAAATTTGATAAATAGATGAAAATTTTGGGTATAAAATAAGAAAAATAATATACGATAAGTTTGGTTATCCATCTTTTAATATTGGGAATCGTAAGAAAAAATTGAAATTCTAGGTTATAATAGTAATAGCATTAAGTGATTATGGGTCTTTTTAAGTTGCGATTTGAAAATAAGGATTTAGAAGGAAAATTTAATTGGGATCAAGGAGACGTAAGACATACTAGAATTTAAATTTTATCAGAGTAGCGCAGCGGAAGCGTTGATTTTTGGGATACTAAGAACTAAGTCAAAACTTTAAGTTATTAAGGATAAGCGAATTTCGAGGACGAAATTCAATTTAAGGAGGAGAGATTGTAACGCCCCGAAAATTTAAAGGTCTACGCAAACCACATGCATGCAATTATTAAATTCTTTTGTATTTTAATTAATTATTTTGATTGCATTAATTATATATGTTGTGAATATTTGCATGTGTAAAATATATTTTTCGACATTGTTGCATTAAAATGTATTTTTAAAAGTTATTCAGGTTGCGATCGAGGAACGGAGACCGAGGGCTGAAAAAAATAGAAAATGTTTTTATTAAACAGTTGTTTTTAATTATTTAAAATATGGGCGATGCTTTTTAATATTTTTAAAAATAAGGGATTTTGAGGTGATTTTATACGCCGAGACGTAATTTTTATCGGTGTTAGTTTTTAACAAAAATGCAAACGTTTGGCAACCCGGCTAATAAATTCACAAACTTATTTAAGCAAAATTATTTTTAATATTTTAATTAATCACTAATGAGCTTAAATGGGCTTAATTAATATCTTAATGGGCCAATACTTAATTAGTGTTTAATTAACTATATAATATAAGTTAAACACCCCAAAACCCTACATGAAGTGCACGCCACTTTTCTGAATTTTTGTCCTCACCAAAACACTTCAAACACGGCACACAACACACCAAAATTTGGAACAAGAAAATCGAGGAAAGCTTGAGGAGAATTCAAAGCCAAAGGTCTTGCCCATTCTTCGATTCGTCAACGGTTTTTTCGTGCATTTAAAACGCAAAGGCACGCCATACATCTCCTTTTCTCATCCATCATATCATACTATTGTTTTAATTATTGTATACATGAAGAACATGGATTTATTTTTCAGTATTTTCGGAATAATGCATGCCCACGTGGGGAAACATGAGATTTTTTATGCAAATTCATGATTTTATTATGAAAAAGGGCTGCCATGATCTAGGCTATGAATTAGAATGGTTTTACATGTGATATAGGGTCCTAGAGACACACTACACACGCTGGAAACCATGGAATAACAAGCTGATAACCGTAGTTGCTGTCATAGGGAACAAGGGGCTCGGGTTTTGTACTCCACGGCTGGGCTAGTGTTGGCTTCTGTGCAGGGGTCAGCCAGGGTCGTGGGAGGGTCAAGGGACGAGTCCTAGCCATGCTATGACTCGAAAAACAGGGGCTGGGAGGAATCTTTACCAACAAGGACTCCACCCGAGAACTTCAGGGAAAGTAGCGTAGGTTGCAGAAGTTGTGCAGGGAGAGATGGCTCGGCCAGGGGGTTTGGGCCGGGCTAGGCTAGGTTCTTAGGGTCCCACGAGGCTGCACAAGGGTTGGGGCAAGGGCTGGTGCGGCTAGGTGGCTTCTGGGGCGAGAGGAAACGAGACAACCATGAGGGAGCAAGTTACGCGCGAGCTGCTGTCTTGGTGCAGAGCTTCGTGCATGGCTCAGGGGCTCGAGGTGGGGCTTGGCTTGGGTCAGGGACTGGTCCAGGGTCAGTAGGGGTCTGGGTGGACGGTGGTCAGGGGCTGGGAGAGTCCTAATAGGTTAAGGAGTCCTAAGAAGTAAGGACTCTCATGCACAAACACAAGGGTCACGGGCAGGGGCTTGTTCGAGGGTCCAAGGGTCTGGTCCAGGGCTTGGGCTTGGTCAAGGAGGGTTCCTAGATGGGTTGGCTAAGTTTTGGCTCGAGGTGGCTCGGGCGTGGCTCGAGTAAATTAGGAGATGGCTCGGTGCGTTTGATTAAGTGTCAAAATCGAAAATAATAAAGCTAAAATTAAATCCAAGGGTCCACGGGGGTGGCTCATGACATGGAAGGGTAGGTTAAATCATAAAAATGTTATGTTTAAAATTTGGGATCAAAATAACGAGTTTTGGATTTATTCGAAATTTAATTGCCGCACGAAACGTCAATTAACGAGTTAATTTAAAAGCCTAGTTTTAAGCTTTATAAAATTATGAAAAATTGGGGTTAAGCTTAAATAATTATTAGAAGTCAAAGTTTTTAATTTGGGAATTTTATATTAAGGTTTGGTTTAATTCGGGATTAAAACGCGTTAATACGTCTTATTTAAAGATTAAATTAAAAGTCCTCGATTTATGCTAAATAAAAATATAGAAAAATTCATGTAGGCTTAAATAATTATTTGGGACATGTTAGAGTCATGAAATCAAGATAAAAGTCGAAAGCGTAAAATGTCGAGTCTAGGGGTAAAACGGTCTTTTTACACCTAAAAATTAGTAAACGTCATGGCAGTGCCCTGAATGCTGTTTTATGTGCTAATATGATTATTTTCTATAGTTATGGATGTTTATGGAAATTTTTTATGTTAAAATGATATTTTAAATGTTTATGGGATTTTATATGTTAAAATGATATTTTAAATGTTTAGGGAATTTTATATGTTTATGATTTAATATGTAAAAATGTTATTTTAAATGTTTTGAGGTTAAAATGTCATTTGAAATATTTATGAAATGTTCATGATTAAATTATGATTTTTAAAATGTATATTTGATTTATATGATTTAAGAAAGACATTTAAAAGACATGTTGCATGCTTGGTTTCAAAAATAAAATGTTATGTTATGCATGATTTTTATAAAGTGGTGAGAATATAAATGTTGAAGGAAGTGAAGTGATTGTGACTAATTCGTTAATGATGGCGACGTCGTGAGGGTTATGGTCCCTGTGGGAGCCCGACGATCGTGTTTCCATTATTACGAATATGAGGTTATGAGGTTATGAGGTTTGAGGTAAGAATGGGAATATCGTGAGGGAAGAAGGCCCCAGAGGGAGCCCATTTATGGGAGAAGACCCCAGAGGGAGCCTATTTATGGGAGAAGGCCCCAGAGGGAGCCCCGACAATCGTATTTCTATTCGATCATGTTAGGCCAAGGCTCAGTTGACCGGTGAGAGTGTCGCTGATGTCCCCGCCGCCCAGTACTGTGGTTTTATGTAGATGGATCCATCGTCATGTCATGTCATGTCAGGAAAGTCACAATTAACGATCTGAATTCAACAAAGGAAAAAGAAAAAAAAGAGGAAATGTTCATGATCATGTTAAAGGTTTTATGTCATGTCATGTTGAGGAAAAAGGAAAAAGTTAATGTTTATGATTGCATGTAATGAAAAAGTATTTTATGAAAATGTTTATGTTTAAAGTTTTATGCATCACGAAAATGTTTACGAAAATGTTTATGTTTATACATCTTAATGAAAATAATATTTTAAGTACACATATTTTTCACCTTTATATGTTGACTGTGTTACGTATTACTTGTTATAAAGATTATGGTGTGTTGAGTCTTTAGACTCACTAGGTGTGATGGATGCAGGTGGTATTGAGGGAGGACTTGATGAGTGATTTGACTGGGCTGAAGGCGCACACAACCCGTGGACCAACGCTACATTTTCCGCATTATGCTTTATGATTTAAGTTAAAGATTTTTAAGTTTATTTATTTATGCATTTGAGAGATTTTTGAGAGGTTTAGTATGGGCTATTCTTTTCAAATTATTGCTTTTTAGGTTTGGTAAAATGTTTGACGATTTTATGCTTTAAAATATTTTCCTTTGGATTTTTAAATAGCAGTTGGATGGTTATTTTTAAAATGATGTCAAAAATATTTTATGGTTCGGCCGATGCTATGTGACGTTTAAAAGAAATAAAAAATTTCTAGTACTTTTAAAGCAATAAAAAGGGCAGGACGTTTCATTGCCAAATTCTCGTCCTTGCTTCGATTTGCACCTCATGTAGGTAGCAGGGAATGATGAGGCAGTTGCCGATCAGTTCATAAATGGTTTGAATCCGGAAATCTTCAGCCCTAGTGAACACGGGGCAACCCAACACTTTTTCTGAGGCGCTGAATCGAGCGAATGGAGCAGAGGCTGGATTGATTAGGCAGCGAGGAGCTTCCTATAGTGTTCAGGGTTAGAGACCGCCACTGCTCGCCACACAGTTTCCACCACCTCCTCCTCGATTTGATAGTGGAATCAGTAGTAGTGGGAAGAAGGATTTTTTGAGAGCAAAGGGCAAGCAGTTTAAGAGATCAGGGAGAAGTTCGTCGAGCTCCAGTGGGTCAAGACATAGAGGTCCTGGCCAGAGTACAGATGTGACAGGTGTGTATTGCACTACTTGTGGAGGCCGACATGCCACAGAGCAGTGTCAGGGAGTGATGGGCAGATGTAACATATGTAAGCAACCGGGACATTTCGCCAGAGTCTGTCCCCAGAGAGGTGCACAGAGATTTCAGAGTGCAGGGTCGCGACAGAGATGAGAGATGGACATAGAGTGGTGATCACAGGCGTAGCAGATAAACTAGTAGTTGTACTTTTGATATGTACTGTATTTAATTACTGGTTTGTAGAATATGAATAAAATGAGGCATGTAAATTATGTTTGTTGTAATAAAATGAATATAGAATTATCTTGTGCTTGAGTTGTAAACATTTGATTTAATGTTAAAAGCAAAGTTTAGACCCGTATTTTTGAACAATGATCCGACTAATCCCGAAAAGAATTGAGTTAGAGCCCCAGACCTGTTGTGGGGACCCGGATGCTAATCATCATCTTAATCATCTTTGAGATTTAATTATCAATTAAGATAAACAGGGTCTAAAAATTTTTTTCTTTAAAATGCAGAAGGTAATGGAATCAATCTATTATACAAACCAGTATAATAATACAAATCTTGTACAACATGCTTCTCGTTCAAACTAATCTAAGGTTTAACTACTAAATTTCAAGTATTAAACCAAGTCTACATCCAAGTCCGGAATCACCACTCTAATCTCGATCTCTCATCATCTTCTTGACCCCAATCTTGTCCCACCTGTTGTCATGCACACATAAAAACAAGACAACAGCCGGATACTCCGGTGAGAATAAATCCCAGTATAAATAACGTATACATGCAGTTAACTAAATTAACATAAAAGCATTAATTATATCTTATCACATGTAGCATAATCAAACAACATTTATCAATACCATTCTGTAAATAAAACATGAATATTAATATACGAAACATAAATCTATATGAATCTGTAATTCAAGTTCTAGTCTCGATATCTAAGACTCGACTCATCTCTCATTCTACTCTAGTCTAGGGATCTCGGTGAATAAGAACTTAACAAGTCTCCCACCTACTACTACCAGTCGCAGTGGCGGTACGTTCTTATTTCTTGACTTTGGTCTAGCTGTATCGAATAATCTACAATAAGAACAATATCAGTATCTTAATCACATCGATACACCAAATGTCCAGTGCCTTGGTGTATCTACCAAGACTAAGCCTATTCTGACAATGTGCAATGGGTCAGTGACAAGTCTGTCAAAATCTAACCCCTTTGTCAGTGACTCTTACTTAATAGGTCTCTGCTTTCTACTTCTAATTCAATAGAATAAACATACTCATTAAAACACAAAGGTAGAAAAACAATACCATACAAGTATGTGGTTTAGGGAAAGTCGAGTTAAATCTAACTCAAGTCGATCGCCCAATTAACATCCATTTATACCTTTCTATTCTCGGTCTGATGAAGACGAAGTCTTGTATTCCAATCTGTCCATATCCAAATCTGATAATGACAATCATATAAATACCATATCAGTATATAACTCAATTCAAGACCTGTTCTGATCAATACTCAAATTGGTATATAATCTGATCCATATCTGAACAAGGTATAATCTAATTCATATCAATGATATCACGATACAATCGAATTCATTATTGAATCTGATCAATATCAATCTACTGATGTTTCGACGGCATAGCAATACAGTCACGATAACCCCGTCTATCTCAACATCACAGATATAATACCAGAATTCATAACCAGTACAAGTACAACTCATAATTTGAATAATAACACAACTCTGATATAGAATCTCAACTAAATCAACTCTGAAATTCATACAATTTCATAAACAGTCTATTCTTTAATCTGACTTCAGTTATACAATGTCTACTGTAGCAGAAACATCATATCTGATTCATATTCAATTCTGACAATATCATAAATTCAAATCATGCCTAAACGTAACGAAACTTACATCAAGTTGTAGCCTGCATCGATAGGAACAGAGTACTGAAGTCGGATTCAAAAACAGACGGACGGATTTCTCACAATGTGCTTACTGCACGTTTCACTGCGGGTGCGCTAGGCATACTGATCATCATCAAAAATTTTAGAAACAGCGACCGCGGGTGCGCTCTGTCTTGCACCGCGGGTGCGCTGCCTCTACTGTAGTAGAACCGCGGGTGCGGTCTGTCTAGCACCGCGGGTGCGCTCAGTCTCCAGTAGCAACTTTCATACCCTACTGTCTATGCACCGCGGGTGCGGTACTTCTTCACCGCGGGAGCGGTGTCACTTCTGTAAATAATCTCCAACTCTCTGTCCATCAACCGCGGGTGCGGTCTTGTTCGTAGCGCGGGTGCGGTCTAGACTTTATGCAACACTTCATAATCTCATTTAGTGCTTCTCATTACATGTCATGCATACTCATATCTTCCGAATATCACATCAATGAAGACTAATAAATCTCGAGCCTTACATTTCTCCTACCTGTTGTGGGGACCCGGAAGCTAATCATCATCTTAATCATCTTTAATTATCAATTAAGATAAACAGGATCTAAAAATTTTTTTCTTTAAAATGCGAAAGATAATGGAATCAATCTATTATACAAACTAGTATAATAATACAAATCTTGTACAACATGCTTCTCGTTCAAACTAATCTAAGGTTTAGCTACTAAATTTCAAGTATTAAACCAAGTCTACATCCAAGTCCGGAATCACCACTCTAATCTCGATCTCTCATCATCTTCTTGACCCCGATCCTGTCCCACCTGTTGTCATGCACACATACAAAACAAAACAACAGCCGGATACTCCGGTGAGAATAAATCCCAGTATAAAACATGTATACATGCATATACACAATATAAATCATAAAGCATATTATCATGCATAAAATTCATAACGATAGGTTTCATAGTCTAGGAAACCAAATCAAAATAATCATGCAGTAACAATGGATTCCATAATCTCTGAAATCAAAATAAAATAAGCATGCTACTCAATTCAATTCATATCTTGACTCGACTCGACTCTAACTCTAGGGATCCCGGTGTGAATAAAACGTCACTGTCTGTCACCTACCCTCCCAATTGGGGTAACTCTACGTCTTATTCCTAGAATTCGGTCCTGTCTGTATCAAATGTCTACAATCGGATTGAATCTGATCCGAAGCGTCGATACCACCGAACGTCTAGTTTAGCAATTCGGCCAATGACTCTCCTATTTCAATGCTTGAATATAAATCTATAAACAAGACATCGTCATATCAAGAGATTTAAATATAATTCTATAAGCAAATCAAATCATATCAAAAGATAAACAACAATTCTAGTATGTGATTTTGTTGGAAAACTCAAATTGAATCTCATTTGAGTTGTGTCTTCCCAAAACAAAACATGAATTATACCTTTGTCTTCCCGGTCTGACGAAGACGAAGTCTTGTATTCCAATCAGTCCATAACCAGTCTGGCAATGAAAATTGCATAAATACAATATCATTGATATGAATTAGATTGTACCTTGTTCAGATATGGATAAGATTATATACTGAATTGAGTATTGATCAGAAGAGGTTTTGAAAATTTTTAGACCCTGTTTATCTTAATTGATAATTAAATCCCAAAGATGATTAAGATGATGATTAGCGTCCGGGTCCCCACAACAGGTGGTATCAGAGCGATAGATCCTTTAGACTGAGATAGAAGAAAATGAGCGGGGTAGAGTGAGTTTTCTTTCCTTGCATGTGATTGCTAGCATGAGATTTATTTTAATGTTGACTTACATTGTGTGTGCTAGCATGACATTATGCTTTAAAATACATGTTATCTAATTATCTTATTTGAATTGGTAATATGTATTATTGAGTATGAATCAGATCTGATTTATGATCAGCAGTAAGATGATCAGAGAAAGATTGGAAAAGATTTGTAGTATTTGAGTACTAATGTTTTGATAAGCAGATATACCTCCACGGAGAATTCCAGAAAGGGGTAGTACTTCGACTGAACAGATAGATGTATCAGAAACTCAGATGGAAATATATTTGGAAGAATTTCAGTTATTTCAGCCGCCGATTCTGAGTGGGGTCGAGACGTCTGAAGATTGTGAGAACTGGTTTGATGACATAGAAATACTGTTTGATTTACTTGATTATTCAGATGAACAGAGAATTAAACTGATATTCCACCAGTTACCGAGAGACTGCTAGAAGTTGATGGATTACAAGTAAAAGAATGCTAGAACAGAGAGGTACAGTGATTTCGTGGGAAATATTCAGAACTGAATTTTATCGAAGATTTTTCTCAGTTTCGTACCAGGAAGATAAAAGAGTAGAGTTTGAGAATTTGAGACAAGGTCAACTGAATATTGAAAAATATGTTGCTAAATTCTCTACTCTACTCCATTTTGCTCCTAATATACTTGGGAATGAGGAAGTTGTAGCGGATTAGTTCATCAGAGGATTGAACTCGGAGATAGTTGCATTGATGAATATGCAGCGACCTTACCACTTTGTTGATGCCTTGAGTAGAGCAAAGAGAGCGGAGGCGAGTCTGATTAAACAACTAAAAAAGGTGTGTGAGATGCAACCCTAGACACAACAATCCCCTCTCCGATTTGATCGCGGCAGTACGAGTGAAAAGCAAGATTTGCTGAAAGCTCGAAAGAAGCCATTCAAGAAGTTAGCGAGTGGACTGAGTGGTTCGTGTAGCTCCAGTGGTTCCAGCCCGAGTTGTACTGGAGTATATAGCAGAACTTGCGGAGGGAGACATTCCACAGAGCAATGCTAGGGAGTGACTGGTAGTTGCCATATTTGTAGACAGCCGGGACACCTTGCTAGAGTTTGTCCTCAGAGAAGTTCTTGAATATTTTAGGGAGCAGAAGACCGAGGAACAGACATAGGACACACCTGATGATAGAGTGGCATGTATTGTTCTTTTATGATTATATTGCATAGGTATTGATATATACTAACGCATTCCCTACGATCATCTTTGACTGAGTTGCATTGAGATATGCTGTAACTGTTGAGTCTGATTGTACTGTAGTATCGATTTCCAAATTTTTGGAAAGAAAGATTGATATCAGAGATTTCTGTGAAATATTGTATACTACAGTAAGATAAAAATAAGATTGAGTTAGATTATGATGTACTTGTATTTCTGATTTGACTGCATTATTGATATTAATATGCTGAACAAGTACAGAATTATGATAGATTCCTTTCAGGAGAGTATAAGATTCAGACCAGATAGGGTTGATGAGCAGATATTCCACGGTAAGGATTCTAGATCTAGAATTCCTTTGATATCTATATTATTTATGACTCGATTATTGATACAAAAAGGAACAGATGGTATCCTTAAGTATTCAGTAGACATACTGAAATCGAGCCTAGAATTGGCAGATTTGCCAATAATTTATGAGTTGCTGATATTTCCAGATGAGATTTCGGATTTGCTTCTGATTGAAAGATAGACTTCAGAATTGAAATGAGATCAGGTACTGTTTGTTTTATTAGAATTCAGTACAGGATGATATTGAATGTACAGAATGACACTGAAAGAATTGAAAGATCAGTAGAAGAGTACCGACCAGGAGTTACATCTAATTTAATGTTTCTCTTTGGCATGTTTCAGTATGTTCAGAGATATTCTGATGCTTTCATGCTCGTTGTATCTATGATAGCTTGATATACTTACAACATCTGATTGACTGAATCGAATATTTGAAGATTGTATTGAATACTCTGAGAACTGTTATTATTGTATACAGAAATTATTCAGATATGAATCCTACTTGAAACAGATTGTATTCAGAATATGCGATATCTGAAGTTAGTATACCGATTGATTTTGACACAGTTGAGATCTTGATCAGTAGATAAGAATACGATTGTTATTTTTGTGTCTGCCTGAGTATTGTTATATTTCTACAGCCGTATTTGATACAGATCAATGTGAACCGTTGAGATTATATACATTTCAATCCGAATCACGAGTTGAATTTGAGAATTTCAGTAGATCAGAAATATAATCAGAATGTCAGAGCTTAATTTCACTAATCAGAACAGAACATCAATCAGAGTGACAAATATGTGATTTTACGGTATGAGAATAATTATCTTGTGATGTCAAATGTTTCAGAATTGTACAAAAGAATTTGATATCGATACTCAGAACCGAATAACAGGTAGGTATTTTTTTTAATTTATATTATTAACTGATTGTTTATACCAAATAGTTCGAATTGGAAATGACAGATAGGGTCAGAAGTGCACAGAAATGGATTCAGTAGTCGTTCTGGTAACAGAAAGTAGATGATAATTCGAACAGATAGTTTTGATATAGACAGATTAAATCAGTTATGGCAGAATTTATGCTGAAATGTTGGCAGAATTTGTACTGAAATGTCTGAATCGCCAATAAATGAAGATAGAAAGATAGAGATCAGAAGATTTATTACAGAATTTGTATAGTCTTGACTAGACAGGGGGAGTATAATTCGATGAATTTCGTAATGAGATCACTATAATACTTTCCAGATTGTGATATGATATGATTGTGATTGACAGATTGTTCAATCTATATCTATTAGTTTGTACAAGATGACGTACAAACATGACCAGATGACAAAGATCAATGTCAAAGAAATGGTCAGATTGATCAGAATGTGGAAGTAGATTATATATCAGATTTTGGATTTTGATTGAGTTTGTAATTGTGGCAGAATATACCATGAACTCATTCATATATTATCCACCGACTGACAGATAGCCAGAATGTACTATCCAGATATTAAAAGATAATTATGGAATTGTAGTGTTGAATGCTAGTACTAGTTAATATGACATATTGTCATTCTATGAATTATAGTATGATAATAGCCATCAGAAGAGTAATGAGATAGTTGCAGATAAGATATTATACAGTGAGTACTACAGATTTCTTTCATATAGAGATGATATCTTTGAGGTATATGAACTTTAATCTAAATAGATCAGAAATATGAAAAAGGAAGTGAGGCTAATTCCGAGGCCTATGATGACAGCTCAGAATAAACCGACTCAATATGCCAACGTCGAGTGATGACGATTGGTAATGAGACCGAAGATTGAATATATCGTTGACCGGAATAAACAGATTCGATAACAGCTGATGAGATTGTGTTGTTATGAACTGTTGATTGGTATATACGGATATTGTATAGCCAGTATTTTGCGATTGATTCGATTAAAATGATTTCGAGTGGTATTATGATTTTATGCTTCTTGAATGACTACTCCGGTCTGGAATCAGAGATCCGTGAAAGGAAGAAAATTTAGAACGAAGAATACTCTACTGTTGCATATACGGTAAAGTTGACGGAGCCTTAGAAATATTCCTTGAAAGACAGAATTTTTCATGAGATTAAGATTTCAGAAGGGATTCATTGAGATGAGTTTTGATCTAAACTCTGTATACATTCCTTCTGATATGTCTGAATTGATTACTTGCGATTTCGATGACGAAATCATTTCTTAGAGGGGGAGAAATGTAAGGCTCGAGATTTATTAGTCTTCATTGATGTGATATTCGGAAGATATGAGTATGCATGACATGTAATGAGAAGCACTAAATGAGATTATGAAGTGTTGCATAAAGTCTAGACCGCACCCGCGCTACGAACAAGACCGCACCCGCGATTGATGGACAGAGAGTTGGAGATTATTTACAGAAGTGACACCGCACCCGTGGTGAAGAAGTACTGCACCCGCGGTGCATAGACAGTAGGGTATGAAAGTTGCTACTGGAGACTGAGCGCACCCGCGGTGCTAGACAGATCCGCACCCGCGGTTCTACTACAGTAGAGGCAGCGCACCCGCGGTGCAAGACAGAGCGCACCCGCGGTCGCTATTTCTGAAACTTTGGATGATGATCAGTATGCCTAGCGCACCCGCGGTGTGAGAAATACCGCACCCGCGGTGAAACGTGCAGTAAGCACATTCAACCATGTGCCTTACATACAATGTGATCTATATATATATATATCTACCTACATGCAATCCAGGAGAATGAAGGAAAGAGCCGAGGGAAGTGCAAGAAATAATTGAAATATTCTTACGCCTTTTGTGAGAAATCCGTCCGTCTGTTTTTTAATCCGACTTCAGTACTGTGTTCCTATCGACGCAGGCTACAACTTGATGTAAGTTTCGTTACGTTTAGGCATGATTTGAATTTATGATATTGTCAGAATTGAATATGAATCAGATATGATGTTTCTGCTACAGTAGACATTGTATAACTTAAGTCAGATTAAAGAATAGACTGTTTATGAAATTGTTATGAATTTCAGAGTTGATTTAGTTGAGATTCTATATCAGAGTTGTGTTATTATTCAAATTATGAGTTGTACTTGTACTGGTTATGAATTCTGATATTATATATGTGATGTTGAGATAGACGGGGTTATCGTGACTGTATTGCTATGCCGTCGAAACATCAGTAGATTGATATTGATCAGATTCAATAATGAATTCGATTGTATCGTGATATCATTGATATGAATTAGATTGTACCTTGTTCAGATATGGATCAGATTATATACCAATTTGAGTATTGATCAGAACAGGTCTTGAATTGAGTTATATAATGATATGGTATTTATATGATTGTCATTATTAGATTTGGATATGAACAGATTGGAATACAAGACTTCGTCTTCATCAGACCGAGAAGAGAAAGGTATAAATGGATGTTAATTGGGCGATCGACTTGAGTTAGATTTAACTCGAGTTTCCCTAAACCACATACTGGTATGGTATTGTTTTTATACCTTTGTGTTTTAATGAGTATGTTTATTCTATTGAATTAGAAGTAGAAAGCAGAGAGCTATTAAGTAAGAGTCTCTGACAAAGGGGTTAGATTTTGACAGACTTGTCACTGACCCATTGCACATTGTAAGAATAGGCTTAGTCTTGGTAGATACGCCAAGGGACTGGACGTTTGGTGTATCGATGTGCTTAAGATACAGATATTGTTCTTATTGTAGATTATTCGATACAGCTAGACCAAAGTCTAGAAATAAGAACGTACCGCCACTGCGACTAGTAGTAGTAGGTGGGAGACTTATTACGTTCTTATTCACCGGGATCCCTAAACTAGAGTAGAATGAGAGATGAGTCGAGTTTTAGATATCGAGACTAGAACTTGAATTACAGATTCGTATTGATTTATGTTTCGTAGATTACAATTCATGTTTTATTTATAGACTGGTATTGATACATGTTGTTTGATTATGCTACATGTGATAAGATATAAATCATGCTTTTATGTTAATTCAGTTAACTGCATTTATACATTATTTTTACTGAGATTTATTCTCACCGGAGTATCCGGCTGTTGTCTTGTTTGTATGTGTGCATGACAACAGGTGGGACAAGATCGGGGTCAAGAAGATGATGAGAGATCGAGATTAGAGTGGTGATTCCGGACATGGATGTAGACTTGGTTTAATACTTGAAATTTAGTAGTTAAACCTTATATTAATTTGAACTAGAAGCATGTTGTACAAGATTTGTAACATTATACTGGTTTGTATAATATATTGATTCCATTACCTTCCGCATTTTAAAGAAAAAAATTTTTAGACCCTGTTTATCTTAATTGATAATTAAATCTCAAAGATGATTAAGATGATGATTAGCGTCCGGGTCACAGATATCAGACCACTTCCCAACGGAGAAGAAATAGACACTACAGTAGACATTGCTTACTACAGTTTGAAGGGCATGAGATCGATTTAGAATGTGTTGTACTTGGTTTATCTGATTTTGATTGTATTGTCGAGATTGACATGTTGACTAAGTACAGAGCCACCATAGACTGTTTTCACAAGATTGTCAGATTCAGACCTGAAATGAAAGAGGAGTGGAAATTCTACGATAAGGGTTCCAGATCTCGGATTCCCTTAGTATCCGCTCTGACTATGAGTAGATTGTTGCAACAAGGAGCAGAAGGGTTCCTTATTAATTCAGTAGATTTACTGAAATCGAGCCCGGCATTGGCAGATTTGCCAGTAGTACGGGAGTTTGCAGATGTATTTCCTGACGAGATTCCAGGGTTACCTCCAGCTCGAGAGGTAGATTTTAGTATTGATCTTATTCCAGGTACCGTTCCTATATCTCGAGCTCCGTATAGGATGGCGCCTATAGAGTTGAATGAATTGAAAGCACAACTAGAATATCTTCTAGCCAAGGGATATATCAGACCCAGTGTATCTCCTTGGGGTGCTCCAGTGCTATTTGTGCGAAAGAAAGACAGTTCTATGAGATTGTGTATAGATTACAGGCAACTGAACAAGGCAACGATAAAGAACAAATATCCTTTGCCTCGTATCGACGACTTATTTGTTCAGTTGCAGGGATCATCTATCTATTCCAAGATCGATCTGAGATCTGGATATCACCAGCTGCGAGTACGAGATATTGATATACCAAAGACAACATTCCGAACCAGGTATGGACATTATGAGTTTGTTGTCATGCCTTTTGGTTTAACGAAAGCTCTAGCGGTGTTCATGGGACTAATGAACCGTGTCTTTCAGAGGTATTTAGATGAGTTTGTGATTGTTTTTATTGATGATATTTTGGTGTATTCAAAGAATCTGAATGAGCATGCCAATCATTTAAGAATTGTGTTGCAAACATTGAGAAATGAAAGATTATTTGCTAAACTGTCAATGTGTGAGTTTTGGCTGAGACAGGTTGTCTTCTTGGGTCATATCATATATGGAGATGGTATTTCTGTAGATCCGAGTAAAGTTGAAGCTGTGATCAGTTGGCCGAGACCGACTTCTGTGCCTGAGATACGCAGTTTCATGGGTCTGGCAGGATATTATCGACGATTCATCAAAGATTTCTCAAGTATTGCAAAGCCGATTACCCAGTTGACACAGAAGAATGCACCATTTGTGTGGTCTGAGGATTGTGAGTCTAGCTTCTTAGAATTGAAGAAGAGGCTGACCAGTGCACCTGTCTTGATGATTCCTTCAGGTACTGGCGATTTCGTTGTATATTGTGATGCATCTCACAGAGGGCTGGGATGTGTTCTTATGCAGCGGGGTCATGTGATCGCATATGCCTCTAGACAACTGAAGCCACACGAGATTCGATACCCCATTCATGATCTTGAATTGGCGGCTATCGTATTTGCCTTGAAGATCTGGCGTCACTATCTTTATGGTGATAAATTTGAGATTTACTCTGACCATAAAAGCCTTAAGTATCTGTTTTCTCAGTCAGAGTTGAACATGAGGCATCGTAGATGGCTTGATCTACTGAAAGATTTTGATTGCGAGATCAAGTACTATCCAGGGAAGTCAAATGCAGCAGCAGATGCCTTGAGTCAAAAGGTTTGTGCCCTATCCTTATCGAAGATAGGTGTTTCGAATTTAGTTGAAGATTTTTGTTTGTCTGATTTAGCATTTGACACAGATAGTAGACCATTAAGACTTGCCACGATTCAAGTTGAGCCAGATTTGATTATGAAAATAAAAGAAGCTCAAAGAACATATCAGAATATACAGCAGTCAATTCAGATGGTCAGATCAGGACATCAGTCTGAATATCAGGTACATGATTTTGTCCTGTATGTGAATAACCGTATTGTAGTGCCAGATGTTTCAGAGTTGAAACAACAAATATTGTCAGCAGCGCACTGTAGTCGGTTCAGCATTCATCCTGGTGGCAGGAAGATGTATAACGATCTAAAGACACAGTTCTGGTGGAAACAGATGAAATCAGATATTGCCGAATATGTGTCTAAGTGCTTAAATTGCCAACAGGTGAAGGCCGAAAGAAAGAAGCCCGGAGGGTTACTTCAGAGTTTGTCTATTCCTGAATGGAAATGGGATCACATTTCCATGGATTTCGTGACGAAGTTACCTCGATCATCCCGGGGTTGTGATGCGATTTGGGTTGTGATAGACAGATTAACCAAATCAGCGTGTTTTATTCCGTACAGAATGACGTACAGACATGATCAGATGGCTGAGATATATGTCAGAGAGGTAGTCAGATTACATGGTCTGCCGAAGTCTATCGTATCAGATCGAGATCCACGATTCACTTCTCACTTTTGGCACAGTCTGCAGCAGGCTTTAGGTAGGACATTGAACCTGAGCATTGCTTATCATCCCCAGACAGATGGACAGTCAGAGCAGACTATCCAGACTTTAGAGGATATGATGAGAGCTATAGTGCTAGACTTTGGCACTAGTTGGCAAGATTCACTACCGTTATGTGAATTCTCGTACAACAATAGCTATCAAACGAGCATAGAGATGGCACCATTTGAGGCATTGTATGGCAAGAAGTGCAGATCTCCGTTGTACTGGGATGATATATCTGAAGTACCAGAACTTGGACCTGATATGATCCGTGAAATGACTGAGAAGGTGAAGATAATTCAGAAGCGAATGAAGACGGCACAGGATAGGCAAGCCAAATATGCCAATATCAGACGTAGACCACTTGTATTTGAAAAAGGGGACAGAGTATTCTTGAAGATTTCTCCCTTTAGAGGCATTGTCAGATTTGGCAAGCGTGGGAAATTGTCTCCTAGATACATCGGTCCATACGAGATTCTTGAGAAGATTGGCGATCGAGCATATCGACTGGCTCTTCCTCCTTCTCTATCCGGGATACATGACGTTTTTCATGTATCGATGCTGCGTAGATACATGCCAGATTATTCTCATGTCATTCGGCCTGTTGAAGCTGAGCTGGATCAGACGTTGAGTTATGTTGAACAACCGATACAGATTCTTGATTGGAAAGAGAAACAGCTCAGAGCGAAGACTATTCCACTAGTGAAAGTCCAGTGGAGTCGTCATGGCACCAAGGAAGCGACTTGGGAGACAGAAGTAGATATGAGACAGAAATATCCCGAGTTATTCTCATGATGTGAGTATTTATTCAGCTTTTGATTTTACTGCTGTTCGTACATACTGTGATTAATTGATTTCACGTTCGAGGACGAACTAATATCTAAGAGGGGGAGAAATGTAATGCCCTAGATTGTATGTGGATAAAATAAAAAGATGAAGTGTTGCTTGAAGAAAGAGACCGCACCCGCGGTCCACAAGACACCGCACCCGCGGTCGGCGAATGTTGGAAAATGAAAAGGGTTGCCGAAGCTTAAGCGCACCTGCGGTCTAGACAGAGCGCACCCGCGGTGCCCTGTGCGAGAAAGCCACCCTTAATTCTTAGGAAGACACATGGCATATATATAAATAGAAATGTGCTGAGTCTTCACTTTCACCACTTCCATCAGCTGAGAACGAGAGAGAGTGGGGAGAAGCTTCAATTCCTTTTGGCTTTAAGGTTATGATTTTGGAAGAATTACACATCCAAACTTAAATACAAGACGAGATTCGTGTTCCTCTTGACAAGGCTTCAAAAAGGGTATACTTTCTATATATTTTCAGCATGTTTTGAAATATACATGTTGGAGCAATGCTGATATACTTGTGATTATATGTTCTTGAGATTATAGATGTCGTAGAATCGTAAACGGATTGATTATCGGATGTCGTATGCGTGTTGTATGAAATTACAGCTTATATGTGTATGAGATTGTGCAAATTCTGAAACTATGATGGAGATGTGTTGAGGATTATGTGGAATATTATTGAGTAATGATAAGTGAGTTGATTTGTATCAAGAACTATGCCGTTATGCCGTCAAATTGTACCGAGATCAAGTATTGATTTGGATAAGTGTTGATTGAGATTAAAGATTAATAGAATATGTATCAACATTTCCATTTCAGATTTGGTATTGACAGATTCGTCTTCCAGACTTTGACTACGACACAGATTGTGCGACGAAAGGTATAATTCATGTTTTGTTTTGGGAAGACACAACTCAAATGAGATTCAATTTGAGTTTCCTAACAAAATCACATACTAGAATTGTTGTTTATCTTTGGATATGATTTGATTTGCTTATAGAATTATATTTAAATCTCTTGATATGACGATGTCTTGTTTGTAGATTTATATTCAAGCATTGAAATAGGAGAGTCATTGGCAGACTTGTTAAACTAGACGTTCGGTGGTATCGACGCTTCGGATCAGATTCAATCCGATTGTAGACATTCGATACAGACAGGACCGAAGTCTAGGAATAAGACGTACAGTTACCCCGATTGGGAGGGTAGGTGACAGACATTGATGTCTTATTCACACCGGGATCCCTAGAGTTAGAGTCGAGTCGAGTCAAGATGTGAATTGAATTGAGTAGCATGCTTATTTTATTTTGATTTCAGAGATTATGGAATCCATTGTTACTGCATGCTTATTTTGATTTGGTTTCCTAGACTATGAAACCTATCGTTATGAATTTTATGCATGATAATATGCTTTATGATTTATATTGTGTATATGCATGTATACATGTTTTATACTGGGATTTATTCTCACCGGAGTATCCGGCTGTTGTCTTGTTTTGTATGTGTGCATGACAACAGGTGGGACAGGATCGGGGTCAAGAAGATGATGAGAGATCGAGATTAGAGTGGTGATTCCGGACTTGGATGTAGACTTGGTTTAATTCTTGAAATTTAGTAGTTAAACCTTAGATTAGTTTGAACGAGAAGCATTTTGTACAAGATTTGTATTATTATACTGGTTTGTATAATAGATTGATTCCATTACCTTCCGCATTTTAAAGAAAAAATTTTTTAGACCCTGTTTATCTTAATTTATAATTAAATCCCAAAGATGATTAAGATGATGATTAGCGTCCGGGTCCCCACAACAGGTGGTATCAGAGCGATAGATCCTTTAGACTGAGATAGAAGAGAATGAGCGGGGTAGAATGAGTTTTCTTTCCTTGCATGTGATTGCTAGCATGAGATTTATTTTAATGTTGACTTACATTGGGTATGCTAGCATGATACTATGATTTACTGCTTTGAAATACATGTTTACCTGATTATCTGATTTGAATTGGTAATATGTATTACTGAGTATGAATCAGATTTGATTCTTGATCAGCAGTAAGATGATCAGAGAAAGATTGGAACATATTTGTAGTATTTGAGTACTAATGTTTTGATAAGCATTTATACCTCCACGGAGAATTCCAGAAAGGGGTAGTACTTCGACTGAACAGATAGATGTATCAGAAACTCAGATGGAAATACAGTTTGAAGAATTTAAGTTATTTCAGCCGCCGATTCTGAGTGGTGTCGAGACGTCTGAAGATTGTGAGAACTGGTTTGATGATATAGAAATACCATTTGATTTACTTGATTATTCAGATGAGCAGAGAATTAAACTGATATTCCACCAGTTACGAGAGACTGCCAGAAGTTGGTGGACTACCAATAAAAGAATGCTAGAACAGAAAGATACAGTGATTTCGTGGGAAACATTCAGAACTGAATTTTATCGAAGATTTTTCTCAGTTTCGTACCGGGAGGACAAGAAAGCAGAGTCATACTGGAGTATATTGCAGAACTTGCGGAGGGAGACATTCCATAGAGCAATGCTAGGGAGTGACTGGTAGTTGCCATATTTGTAGACAGCCGGGACACCTTGCTAGAATTTGTCCTCAGAGGAGTTCCCGAATATTTTAGGGAGCAGAAAACCGAGGAACAGACATAGGACACACCTGATGATAGAGTGGCAGGTATGGTTCTTTTATGATTATATTGCATAGGTATTGATATATACTAATGCATTCCCTACGATTATCTTTGACTAAGTTGCATTGAGATATGCTGTATCTGTTGAGTCTGATTGTACTGTAGTATTGATTCCCTTACTTGTTTGGAAAGAAAGATTGATATGAGAGATTTCTGTGAAATATTGTATACTACAGTAAGATGAGAATGAGGTCGAGTTAGATTATGATGTACTTGTATTTCTGATTTGACCGCATTATTGATATTAATATGCTGAACAAGTACAGAATTATGATAGATTCCTTTCAGGAGAGTATAAGATTCAGACCAGATAGTGTTGATGAGCAGAAATTCCACGGTAAGGATTCTAGATCTAGAATTCCTTGGATATCTGTATTGTCTATGACTTGATTATTAGAGAAAGGAACAGATGGTATCCTTATGTATTCAGTAGATGTACTGAAATCGAGCCTAGCATTGGCAGATTTGCCAATGATGTACGAGTTGGCTGATGATTGTCCAGATGAGATTCTGGATTTGCCTCGAATTGAAAGATAGACTTTATAATTGAATTGAGATCAGGTACGGTTTGTTTTATCAGAATTCGGTACAAAATGATATTGAATGTAGAGAATGACAGAGTGTATTGAAAGAATTGAAAGATCAGTAGACGAGTACTGGCCAAGAGTTACATATGATTTAGTGCTTCTCCTGGAAATGTTCAGTTCTGTTTACAGATTGATAAATCCTATGTTCAGAGGTATTCTGATGATTTCATGCTCGTTGTATCTATGATAGCTTGATATACTTACAGCATCTGATTGACTGAATCGAATATCTGAAGATTGTATTGAATACTCTGAGAACTGTGATTATTGTATACAGAAATTATTCAGATATGAATCCTGCTTGAAACAGATTGTATACAGAATGTGCGATATCTGAAGTTAGTATACCGATTGATTTTGACACAGTTGAGATCATGATCAGTAGATAAGAATAATACCGATATCAAACAGAGCAGAAATGTCATAAATGTCAAAAATTTATTTTAGTCTGAATTGACAGATTTTCGTATACGATTGTTGTTTTGTGTCTGCCTGAGTATTGTTATTGTTCTAACACAATATTTGAGACAGCTTATATTGTTTGAGGACATATTATATTTGCAGATGATATATAGCAGTTGATCAAAACGACATGAAGACGTGATTAATTAGTCAGAATTTACAATATTCCAAGGAATTGCCATTTTATGAGTTTACTAAACTCACTAGATCAGCACAGATTATTGATATTATGAATCTGATTTGATAGTACTGTTATTTTGAGTCAGTGTTTGATATAGATTATTCAAACCGAATCAAAGTTGAATTCGAGAATTTCAGTAGATGAGAAATATAATCAGAATGTTCAGAGCTTAATTTCGATAATAAGAGTAAAACATCGATCAGAGTAGCAGATATGTGATTTTGTTACTGTATGAGAATGATTATCTTGTGATGTCAAATGTTTCAGAATTGTATAACAAAATTTGATATCGACAATCAGAAACGAATACCAGGTAGGTATTTTTCCTTAATTTATATTATTAACTGATTGTTTATACCAAATAGTTCGAATTGGAAATGACAGATAGGGTCAGAAGCGCACAGAAATGGATTCAGTAGTCGTTCAGGTAACAGAAAGTATATGATAATTCGAACAGATAGTTTTGATATAGACCGATTAAATCACTTATGGCAGAATTTATGCTGAAATGTTGGCAGAATTTTACTGAAATGTCTGAACCGCCAATAAATGAAGATAGAAGGATAGAGATCAGAAGAATTATTACAGAATTTGTATATTTTGACTAGACATGGGGAGTATAATTCGGTGAATTTCGTAATGAGATCACTATAATACTTTCCAGATTGTGATATGATATGATTGTGATTGACAGATTGTTCAATCTATATCTATTAGTTTGTACAAGATGACGTACAAATATGACCAGATGACAAAGATTGATGTCAAAGAAATGGTCAGATTGATCAGAATGTGGGGGTAGATTATATCAGATTGGATTTTGATTGAGTTTGTAATTGTGGCAGAATATACCCTGAACTCATTCATATATTATCCACCGACTGACAGATAGCCAGAGTGTACTATCCGGATATTGAGAGATATCCAGGGAGTGGCAGTGGTGGATGCTAGCACCAGTTGATATGACATATTGTCGCTGTGTGAATTATTGTACGATCATAGTTATCAGATAACCAGATGGATAATGAAATAGTACAGACGATACATTGTACAGTGAGTACTGCAGATTTCTTTGGTATAAGAATAATATCTCGGAGATACCTGAGATAAGATTTGATACGGTCAAAGGAAATGTAGCTAATTCAGAAGAGAATGAAGATAGCTCAGACCAGACAGACTTAATACGCCAATGTCGGATGATGACGATTGGTAATTAGGGCCGAAGATTTAATATATCCTTGACTGGGATAAACAGATATGATATCAGCGAATGATATTGATTTGGTATGAGCTGTTGATTGGTATATACAGATGCTGTATAGCCAGTATTGTGAGATTGATTCGGTCAGAGTTATTTCGAAGGGTAATATGATATTATGCTCTTGAATTATTATTCCAATTTAGAATCACAGATCCGTACAAGAAAGATATTTCAGAATGAAGACTATTCTATTATTGAAAATACAGTAAGTTGACAGGGCCTCAAACCGACTATCTGAAAGACAGAATTTGTCATAAGATTAAGATTTCAGAATGGATTCATTGAGATGAGTTTCTGATTTAAACTTTGTTATACATTTCTTCCGTTATAGTGCTTTTCATATATGAATTGATAGATTGTTTGCGATTTCGAGGACGAAATCCTTTCTTAGAGGGGGAGAAATGTAAGGCTTGAGATTTATTAGTCTTCATTGATGTGATATTCGGAAGATATGAGTATGCATGACATGTAATGAGAGGCACTAAATGAAAAGATGAAGTGTTGCTTGAAGAAAAAGACCGCACCCGCACCCCTTTTGATACCGCACCCGCGGTGCATGGGCAGAAAGTTGGCCAATTTTACTGTAGGGTCACCGCACCCACGGTTCCAGAGGCAGCGCACCCGCGGTGCTGCTACAGTGAGGTCAGCGCACCCACGTTACAGGACTGAGCGCACCCGCGGTCGAAGCTTTCGGAAAAGTTGATGTATATCATTACACTGAGCGCACCCGCGGTTATGGAATGAGCGCACCCCCGGTGCGACGTGCAGCATGAAAAATAAGCCACGTTTCCTGGTGTTGCATGCAGTATATATATAAAAATTGCACGCCTTTCCTTCACAAAATTCAGAAAAGGGTTGAAGCTTTTGAGAGAACTCACTCTACCCCGCTCATTTTCTTTTATCTCAGTCTAAAGGATCTATCGCTCTGATACCACCTGTTGTGGGGACACGGACACTAATCATCATCTTAATCATCTTTGGGATTTAATTATCAATTAAGATAAACAGGGTCTAAAAATTTTTTTCTTTAAAATGCGGGAGGTAATGGAATCAATCTATTATACAAACCAGTATAATAATACAAATCTTGTACAACATGCTTCTCGTTCAAACTAATCTAAGGTTTAACTACTAAATTTCAAGTATTAAACCAAGTCTACATCCAAGTCCGGAATCACCACTCTAATCTCGATCTCTCATCATCTTCTTGACCCCAATCTTGTCCCACCTGTTGTCATGCACACATACAAACAAGACAACAGCCGGATACTCCGATGAGAATAAATCCCAGTATAAATAATGTATACATGCAGTTAACTGAATTAACATAAAAGCATGAATTATATCTTATCACATGTAGCATAATCAAACAACATGTATCAATACCAGTCTGTAAATAAAACATGAATCGTAATCTACGAAACATAAATCAATACGAATCTGTAATTCAAGTTCTAGCCTCGATATCTAAGACTCGACTCATCTCTCATTCTACTCTAGTCTAGGGATCCCGGTGAATAAGAACGTAACAAGTCTCCCACCTACTACTACCAGTCGCAGTGGCAGTACGTTCTTATTTCTGGACTTTTGTCTAGCTGTATCGAATAAAATACAATAAGAACAATATCTGTATCTTAAGCACATCGATACACCAAACTTCCAGTGCCTTGGCGTATCTACCAAGACTAAGCCTATTCTGACAATGTGCAATGGGTCAGTGACAAGTCTGTCAAAATCAAACCCCTTTGTCAGTGACTCTTACTTAATAGCTCTCTTCTTTCTACATCTAATTCAATAGAATAAACATACTCATTAAAACACAAAGGTATAAAAACAATACCATACAAGTATGTGGTTTAGGGAAACTCGAGTTAAATCTAACTCCAGTCGATCTCCCAATTAACATCCATTTATACCTTTCTCTTCTCGGTCTGATGAAGACGAAGTCTTGTATTCCAATCTGTCCATATCCAAATCTGATAATGACAATCATATAAATACCATATCAGTATATAACTCAATTCAAGACCTGTTCTGATCAATACTCAAATTGGTATATAATCTGATCCATATCTGAACAAGGTACAATCTAATTCATATCAATGATATCACGATACAATCGAAATCATTACTGAATCTGATCAATATCAATCTACTGATGTTTCGACTGCATAGAATACAGTCACGATAACCCTGTCTATCTCAACATAACAGATATAATACAAGAATTCATAACCAGTACCAGCACAACTCATAATTTGAATAATAACACAACTCTGATATAGAATCTCAACTAAATCAACTCTGAAATTAATAACAATTTCATAAACAGTCTATTCTTTAATCTGACTTCAGTTATACAATGTCTACTGTAGCAGAAACATCATATCTGATTCATATTCAATACTGACAATATCATAAATTCAAATCATGTCTAAACGTAACGAAACTTACGTCCAGTTGTAGCCTGCGTCGATAGGAACACATTACTGAAGTCGGATTCAAAAACAGACGGACGGATTTCTCACAAAAGGCATAAGAATATTTCAATTCTTTCTTGCACTTCCCTCGGCTCTTTCCTTCATTCTCCTGGATTGCATGTAGGTAGATATATATATATATATATAGATCACATTGCATGTAAGGCACATGGCTGAATGTGCTTACTGCACGTTTCACCGCGGGTGCGGTATTTCTCACACCGTGGGTGCGCTAGGCATACTGATCATCATCCAATATTTCAGAAACAGCGACCGCGGGTGCGCTCTGTCTTGCATCGCGGGTGCGCTGCCTCTACTGTAGTAGAACCGCGGGTGCGATCTGTCTAGCACCGCGGGTGCGCTCAGTCTCCAGTAGCAACTTTCATACCCTACTGTCTATGCACCGCGGGTGCGGTACTTCTTCACCGCGGGTGCGGTGTCACTTCTGTAAATAATCTCCAACTCTCTGTCCATCAACCGCGGGTGCAGTCTTGTTCGTAGCGCGGGTGCGGTCTAGACTTTATGCAACACTTCATAATCTCATTTAGTGCTTCTCATTACATGTCATGCATAATCATATCTTCCGAATATCACATCAATGAAGACTAATAAATCTCGAGCCTTACATTTCTCCCCCTCTAAGAAATGATTTCGTCCTCGAAATCGCAAGTAATCAATTCAGACATATCAGAAGGAATGTATGTAGAGTTTAGATCAAAACTCATATCAATGAATCCCTTCTGAAATCTTAATCTCATGACAAATTCTGTCTTTCAAGGAATATTTCTAAGGCTCCGTCGACTTTACCGTATATGCAACAGTAGAATATTCTTCGTTCTAAATTTTCTTCCTTTCACGGATCTCTGATTCCAGACCGGAGTAGTCATTCAAGAAGCATAAAATCATAATACCACTCGAAATCATTTTAATCGAATCAATCGCAAAAAACTGGCTATACAATATCCGTATATACCAATCAACGGTTCATAACAACACAATCTCATCAGCTGTTATCGAATCTGTTTATTCCGGTCAAGGATATATTCAATTTTCGGTCTCATATACCAATCGTCATCACTCGACGTTGGCATATTGAGTCGGTCTATTCTGAGATGTCATCATAGGCCTCGGAATTAGCCTCACTTCCTTTTTCATATTTCTGATCAATTTAGATTAAAGTTCATATACCTCAAAGATATCATCTCTATATGAAAGAAATCTGTAGTACTCACTGTACAATATCTTATCTGCAACTATCTCATTACTCTTCTGATGGCTATTATCATACTATAATTCATAGAATGACAATATGTCATATTAACTAGTGCTAGCATCCAGCACTACAATTCTATAATTATCTTTTAATATCTGGATAGTACATTCTGGCTATCTGTCAGTCGGTGGATAATATATGAATGAGTTCATGGTATATTCTGCCACAATTACAAACTCAATCAAAATCCAAAATCTGATATAAAATACTTCCACATTCTGATCAATCTGACCATTTATTTGACATTGATCTTTGTCATCTGGTCATGTTTGTACGTCATCTTGTACAAACTAATAGATATAGATTGAACAATCTGTCAATCACAATCATATCATATCACAATCTAGAAAGTATTATAGTGATCTCATTACGAAATTCATCGAATTATACTCACTCTGTCTAGTCAAGACTATACAAATTCTGTTATAAATCTTCTGATCTATATCTTTCTATCTTCATTTATTGGCGATTCAAACATTTCAGTACAAATTCTGCCAACATTTCAGCATAAATTCTGCCATAACTGATTTAACCTGTCTATATCAAAACTATCTGTTTGAATTATCATCTACTTTCTGTTACCTGAACGACTACTGAATCCATTTCTGTGCGCTTCTGACCCTATCTGTCATTTCCAATTCGAACTATTTGGTATAAACAATAAGTTAATAGTATAAATTAAGGAAAAATACCTACTTGGTATTCGGTTCTGATTGTCGATATCAAATTCTGTTATACAATTCTGAAACATTTGATATCACACGATAATCATTCTCATACAGTAACAAAATCACATATCTGCCACTCTGGCAGACACAAAAATAACAATCGTATACGAAAATCTATCAATTCAGACCAATCATAAATTTTTGACATTTCTGACATTTCTACGCTGTCTCATATCTGTATTATTCTTATCTACTGATCATGATCTCAACTGTGTCAAAATCAATTGGTATACTAACTTCAGATATCGCATATTCTGAATACAATCGGTTTCAAGCAGGATTCATATCTGAATAATTTCTGTATACAATAATCACAGTTCTCAGAGTATTCAATACAATCTTCAAATATTCGATTCTGTCAATCAGATGCTGTAAGTATATCAAGCTATCATAGATACAACGAGCATGAAATCATCAGAATATCTGTGAACATACTGAAACATGCCAAAGAGAAACATTAAATCAGATGTAACTCCTGGTCGGTACTCTTCTACTGATCTTTCAATTCTTTCAGTGTCATTCTGTACATTCAATATCATCATGTACTGAATTCTAATAAAACAAACAGTACCTGATCTCATTTCAATATGAAGTCTATCTTTCAATCAGAAGCAAATCCGAAATCTCATCTGGAAATATCAGCAACTCATACATTATTGGCAAATATGCCAATTCTAGGCTCGATTTCAGTATGTCTACTGAATACATAAGGATACCATTTGTTCCTTTCTGTATCAATAATCGAGTCATAAATAATACAGATATCAAAGGAATTCTAGATCTAGAATCCTTACCGTGGAATTTATGCTCATCAACCCTATGTGGTCTGAATCTTATACTCTCCTGAAAGGAATCTATCATAATTTTATACTTGTTCAGCATATTAATATCAATAATGCAGTCAAATCAGAAATACAAGTACATCATAATCTAACTCAATCTTATTCTCATCTTACTGTAGTATACAATATTTCACAGAAATCTCTGATATCAATCTTTCTTTCCAAAAATAAGGAAATCGATACTACAGTACAATCAGACTCAACAGTTACAGCATATCTCAACGCAACTCAGTCAAAGATGATCGTAGGGAATGCATTAGTATATATCAATACCTATGCAATATAATCATAAAAGAACAATACCTGCCACTCTATCATCAGGTGTGTCCTATGTCTGTTCCTCGGTCTTCTGCTCCCTAAAATCTTTGGGAACTTCTCTGAGGACAAACTCTAGCAAGGTGTCCCGGCTGTCTACAAATATGGCAACTAGCAGTCACTCCCTGGCATTGCTCTGTGGAATCTCTCCCTCCACAAGTTCTGCAATATTGTAAGGCCCGAGAATTTGATTACCGTAATCGGAAATGATTTGGGTATATTTACTGTAATCTGAGATTAATCTGAAATGAGTTGGCAATAATTAATACGAATTATGGGTAAGTGAGAGTTGATTAAAGACGGAATAGATCAAACCGGGATAGACGAGAAAAGACACGAATTAGGTGCGAGGGAAGTGCCACTCGCGCACATGCACTACGTGATGCGCGAGCTGTGCGCGAGTTGGGCAGAAGATCTCGCGCATATGCGCGGATTGATGGTGCGCATATGCGCGAGCTGTAGTATGCTTTGTGCAGAGAACCTCGCGCATATGCGCCGAGGTGAGGCGCGCATATGCGCGAGATGCCGTGTAGACACGCGCCAGGGGTTATCGCCTCGCGCATATGCGCGGAGGAGGGTCGCGCATATGCGCGAGACGTGTTGCATGTAGGATGAGCCATTTGCTTTACATGCGTGAATGTGTATATATATATATATACAAAATGTATGAAATTCTTCAGAATCAGAAAAGAAACGAGAAAAGGGTCGAGGAAGTTTGCCAAAAATCCTTACGCCTTTTGTGAAAGATCCGCCCGTCTGAATTGTAATCCGACTTCAGTACTGTGTTCCTATCAACGCAGGCTACAACTGGACGTAAGTTTTGTTACTTTTTGACATGTTCTGAAATTATGATGTTGTTGGAATTGAATACACGTCATATATGATGTTCTTGACATGTTAGACATCATTGAATTGAAGTCAGATTGAGAAACGGTTTGGTTATGTAATTGTTATGATTTTCGAAAGATATTGATTGAGATTTGATATCCGAGTTGTGTTATTACTGATCTCCAGTGTACCGATACTAAGATTATGAATTGTATTGATACTGGTTGTGAATTCTGGTATTATATCTGTGATGTTGAGATTGACGGGGTATCAAGACTGTATTGTTATGTTGTCGAAACATCAGTAGATTGATATTGATCAGATTCAGTATTGATTTAGATTGATCAGATTCAGTAATGATTTCGATTGTATCGTGATATCGTTGATATGAATTAGATTGTGCCTTGTTCAGATATGGATCAGATTATGTATTGATTTGAGTATTGATCAGAACAAGTCTTGAATTGATTTATATACTGATACTGTATTTATGCGAATGTCATTGCCAGACTGGTTATGGACAGATTGGAATACGAGACTTCGTCTTCGTCGGATCGAGAAGATAAAGTTATAAATAAATGTTGATTCGGGATTGCACAACTCGAGTTAGGTTTGACTTGAGTTTCCCAAAATCACATACTTTATTTTATGCATTGATATTTGCAGATTATCAGATTGATATGTTTATTCTATTGAATTATTGCAGAGCCAGAGTTTGAGTCTAGGGCAGATCAGCCTAGCTAGAGCAGAACCGCTGAGTCTTTGTCAGAACCGCGTAGACTCTAGACTTACGTTGTATCGATGAGCTTGGATGTAGATCGACGTCTGTTGTAGACATTCGATACAGCATACCAAAGTCTAAATTAGATCAGGATCCCTGAATTAGAATGAGAGATGAGTCGAGTTTTAGATATCGAGACTAGAACTTGATTTACAGATCCGTATTGAGTTATGTTTCGTAGATTACGATTCATGTTTTATTTAACGACTGGTATTGATACATGTTGTTTGATTATGCTACATGTAATAAGATATAATTCATGCTTTTATGTTAATTCAGTTAACTGCATGTATACATTATTTATACTGGGATTTATTCTCACCGGAGTATCCGGCTGTTGTCTTGTTTGTATGTGTGCATGACAACAGGTGGGACAAGATCGGGGTCAAGAAGATGATGAGAGATCGAGATTAGAGTGGTGATTCCGGACTTGGATGTAGACTTGGTTTAATACTTGAAATTTAGTAGTTAAACCTTAGATTAGCTGGAACTAGAAGCATGTTGTACAAGATTTGTATTATTATACTGGTTTGTATAATAGATTGATTCCATTACCTTCCGTATTTTAAAGAAAAATTTTTAGACCCTGTTTATCTTAATTGATAATTAAATCCCAAAGATGATTAGCGTCTGGGTCCCCACAACAGGTGGTATCAGAGCGATAGATCCTTTAGACTGAGATAGAAGAGAATGAGCGGGGTAGATTGAGTTTTCTTTCCTTGCATGTGATTGCTAGCATGAGATTTATTTTAATGTCGATTTACATTGTGGATGCTAGCATGAGATTATGTTTTACTGCTTTGAAATACATGGTTACCTGATTATCTGATTTGAGTTGGTATTATGTATTATTGAGTATGAATCAGATCTGATTCATGATCAGCAGTAAGATGATTAGAGAAAGATTTGGAACAGATTTGTAGTATTTGAGTACTAATGTTTTGATAAGCAGATATACCTCCACGGAGAATTCCAGAAAGGGGTAGTACTTCGACTGAACAGATAGATGTATCAGAAACTCAGATGGAAATACAGTTGAAAGAATTTCAGGTATTTCAGCCGCCGATCCTGAGTGGTACCGAGACGTCTAAAGAGTGTGAGAACTGGTTTGATGACATAGAAATACTGTTTGATTTACTTGATTATTCAGATGAGCAGAGAATTAAACTGATATTCCACCAGTTACGAGAAATGGCCAGGAGTTGGTGGATTACAAGTAAAAGAACGCTAGAAGAGAGAGGTACATTGATTTCGTGGGAAATATTCATAACTGAATTTTATCGAAGATTTTTCTCAGTTTCGTACCGAGAGGACAAGAAAGAAGAAATTGAGAATTTGAGACAAGGCCAACTGAATATTGAAGAATATGTTGCGAAATTCTCTACTCTACTGCGTTTTGATCCTCAGGTAATTGGGAATGATGAAGCTGTAGTAGATCAGTTCATCAGAGGACTGAACTCGGAGATAGTTGCATTGATGAATATGCAGCGACCTTATCATTTTGCTGATGCCTTGAGTAAAGCGAAGAGAGGGGAAGCGAGTCTGATTAGACAACTAAAAAGGGTGTGTGCGATGCAACCCCAGACACAGCAATCCCCTCTCCGATTTGATCGCGGCAGTACGAGTGGAAAGCAAGATTTCCTGAAAGATCGAAAGAAACCATTCAAGAAGTTAGGGAGCGGACTGAGCGATTCAACTAGCTCTAGTGGTTCCAGCCCAAGTTATGCTAGAGTGTATTGCAGGATTTGCGGAGGGAGACATTCCACAGAGCAATGCAAGGGAGTGACCGGTAGTTGTCGTATTTGCCGACAGCCGGGACACTTTGCTAGAGTTTGTCCTCAAAGTGATTCCTGAAGATTTCAGGGATCAGGACCATCTGGTGGTAGTAACCGAGGAACAGACCCAGAGCACACTTGATGATATAGTGGCAGGTACTGTTCTTTTATGATTATATTGCATATATATTGATATATATATACTACTGCATTTTTTACGATTATCTTTGACTGAGTTGCATTGATATATACGGTACCTGTTGGGTCCGTATTGCTGTAGTATTATGTGAGGCCCGGGGCCGAAGAGGGCGGGGGGTGATCGCCGGTGCCATCAGTTGCACGGATAATGAGCGGCTCCTGGCAGGCTTCTAGGTTGAGGGAACATGAATGAACCGACACACACGGGAATGAGAGGGATTCTAAGACTGTTCAATGTAATGGACTGTACAGTTGAAGAGGGCTTAAAAGATTTGATTTGTACTACTCATATCACGAAGGTGCATCTTCTTTTCGGTAGCTCATCACATAAGAACTCCAAAGTTAAGCGTGCTTGACTGGGGCAATTTTTGGATGGGTGACCTCCTGGGAAGTTTCCCAGGGTGCGTGTGAGTGAGGACACAAGCACGCTAGAAAGACTCGTCTTGGTACAGTGAGGACAGTCGTCGAATCTGGGGCGTCATAGTTGGTACCAGAGCAGACCTCTCTTAGTACGGTGTGGTTCGGTGACGAACCAAGCGGAAGCTGGTGGGCATGTGAGGACCCGGGGCCGAAGAGGGCGGGGGGTGATCGCCGGTGCCATCAGTTGCACGGACAATGAGCGGCTCCTGGCAGGCTTCTAGGTAGGAGGGAACATGAATGAACGACCCACACGGGAATGAGAGGGATTCTGAGACTGTTCAATGTAATGGACTGTACAGTTGAAGAGGGCTTAAAAGATTTGATTTGTACTACTCATATCACGAAGGTGCATCTTTTTTTCGGTAGCTTATCACATAAGAACTCCAAAGTTAAGCGTGCTTGACTGGGGCAATTTTGGGATGGTTGACCTCCTGGGAAGTTTTCCTAGGTACGTGTGAGTGAGGACATAAGCACGCTGGAAAGACTCATCTTGGTACAGTGAGGACAGTCGTCGAATCTGTGGCGTCACATATTAATTTTTGTACTTTCTGGGGAAAAAAGATTGATATCAGAGATTTCTATGAAATAGTGTATAATACAGTAAGATGAGAATAAGATTGAGTTAGATTATGATGTACTTGTGTTTTCTGATTTAACCGCATTATTGATATTATTATGCTGAACAAGTACAGAACTATTATAGATTTCTTTCAGGAGAGTATAAGATTCAGACCAGATATGGCTGATGAGTAAAGATTTCACGGTAAGGATTCTAGATTCAGAATTCCTTTGATATCTGTGTGTTGTCTATGACTCGAACGATACAGAAAGAAACAGATGGTATCCTTATGTATTCAGTAGACATACTGAAATCGAGTCTAGCATTGGTAGATTTGCCAATGATGAATGAGTTGGCTGATGTTTGCCCAGATAAGATTTCAGATTTGCTTTATATCAAAAAGATAGATTTCAGAATTGAATTGAAATCAGGTACTGTTTGTGCTTTAGAATTCAGCACAGAATGACATTGAATGTACAGAATGATACAAAATGAATTGAAAGAATTAAAAGATCAGTAGAAGAGTACCGACCAAGAGTTACATATGATTTAGTGTTTCTCTTTGGCATGTTTCAGTATGTTCAGAGATATTCTGATGATTTCATGCTCGTTGTATCTATGATGTTTTGATATATTTGCAGCATCTGATTGATTGAATCGAATATATAAAGATTGTATTGAATACTCTGAGAACTATGATTATTGTATACAGAAATTTTCAGATATGAATCCTGTTTGAAACAGATTGTATTCAGAGTATATGATGTCTGAAGTTAGTATACTGATTGGATTTGACACAAGCTGAGAGTATGATCAGTGGCTGAGAAGGATACCGATATCAGAAAGATCAGAAATTTCAGAAATGTCAGAAATGTCAGAAATTTATTTTTGGTCTGAATTGACAGATTATCGTATACGATTGTTGTTTTGTGTCTGCCTGAGTATTGTTATAATTCTACAGCCGTATTTGATAAAGAGCATTGTGAACCGTTGAGATTATATACAGTTCAATTCGAATCAGAGTTGAATTCGAGAATTTCAGTGAGTCAAAAATGTGATCAGAAGGTTCAGAATTAGATTTCGATAATCAGAGCAGAGCATCGATCAGAGTGACAGATATGTGATTCGTATTGTATAAGAATGATTATCTTATAATTTCAAATGTTTCAGAATTGTACAGCAGAATTTGATATCGATAGTCAGAACCGAATACCAGGTAGGTATTTTTCTTTCATTTATATTATTAACTGATTGATTTATATCAAATAGTTCGAATCTGAAATGACAGATGGTGTCAGAAACACACAGTAGTAGATTCAGTTTTGAGTTGGTGACTGTAAATGTATGATATTCGAACAGATAGTTTTGATATAGACAGATTAAATCAGTTATGATATAATTATACTGAAATGTTGGCAGGAATTGTACTGCAATGTCTAAATTGCCAATAAATGAAGACAGAAAGATAGAAATCAGAAGAATTATTACAGAATTTTTATATTTCTGACTAGATATGGGGAGTATATATTTCGATGAATTTCGTAATGAGATCACTGCAATACTTTCCAGATTGTGATGTAATATGATTGTGATTGACAGATTGTTCAATCTATATCTATTAGTTTGTACCAGATAACGTACAAACATGACCAAATGACACAGATCGATGTCAGAAAAGTGGTCATAATATCTAGAAGGCCGAAGTAGAGTATATCAGATTGTGATTTTGCTTGATTTTGTGCTTTTGGCAGAATGTATAGCATCATTTTATCTATGATTTATAGATTGACGGATAGTTGGAGTGAACTATCTAGATACTAGAGGATATCCAGGAACTGTAGTGCTGGATTTTAGTACTAGTGACCTGATGTCTTGTCACTTTATGAATTACTGTATGATGATAGCTATCAAACGAGTATTGAGATAGCCACAGATAAGACATTGTACAGTGAGTACTGCGGATTTCCTCTGAATGGGAATAATATTACGGTGATATTTGAGATTGAATTTGATAACAGCTGATGATATTGATTGGGTATGAGCTGTTGATGGGTATATACGGATGTTGTATAGCCAATATTTGTAATTAATTTTATCAGAATGGTTTGATAGAATGAATTTTCTGAAGTAACCTTGAGTATACATTTCTTCCTTATCTGAATTGATTGCTTGTGATTTCGAGGACGAAATCATATCTTAGAGAGGGAGAAATGTAAGGCCCGAGAATTTGATTACCGTAATCGGAAATGATTTGGGTATATTTACTGTAATCTGAGATTAATCTGAAATGAGTTGGCAATAATTAATACGAATTATGGGTAAGTATGAGGTGATTAAAGACGGAACAGACGAATTAGGTGCGAGGGAAGTGCCACTCGCGCACATGCACTACGTGATGCAAGAGCTGTGCGCGAGTTGGGCAGAAGATCCCGCGCATATGCTTTGTGCAGAGAACCTCGCGCATATGCGCCGAGGTGAGGCGCGCATATGCGCGAGATGCCGTGTAGACACGCGCCAGGGGTTATCGCCTCGCGCATATGCGTGGAGGAGGGTCGCGCATATGCGCGAGACGTGTTTCATGTAGGATGAGCCATTTGCTTTACATGCGTGAATGTGTATATATATATATACAAAATGTACGAAATTCTTCAAAATCAGAAAAGAAACGAGAAAAGGGTCGAGGAAGTTTGCCAAAAATCCTTACGCCTTTTGTGAAAGATCCGCCCGTCTGAATTGTTATCCGACTTAGTACTGTGTTCCTATCAACGCAGGCTACAACTGGACGTAAGTTTTGTTACGTTTTGACATGTTCTGAAATTATGATGTTGTTGGAATTGAATACACGTCGTATATGATGTTCTTGACATGTTAGACATCATTGAATTGAAGTCAGATTAAGAAACGGACAAGTTATGTAATTGTTATGATTTTCGAAAGATATTGATTGAGATTTGATATCAGAGTTGTGTTATTACTGATCTCAAGTGTACCGATACTAAGATTATGAATTGAATTGATACTGATTGTGAATTCTGGTATTATATCTGTGATGTTGAGATTGACGGAGTATCAAGACTGTATTGTTATGTTGTCGAAACATCAGTAGATTGATATTGATCAGATTCAGTATTGATTTAGATTGATCAGATTCAGTAATGATTTCGATTGTATCGTGATATCGTTGATATGAATTAGATTGTGCCTTGTTCAGATATGGATCAGATTATGTATTTATTTGAGTATTGATCAGAACAAGTCTTGAATTGATTTATATACTGATATTGTATTTATGCGATTGTCATTGCCAGAGTGGTTATGGACAGATTGGAATACGAGACTTCGTCTTCGTCGGATCGAGAAGATAAAGGTATAAATAAATGTTGATTCGGGATTGCACAACTCGAGTTAGGTTTGACTTGAGTTTTCCAAAATCACATACTTTATTTTATGCATTGATATTTGCAGATTATCAGATTGATATGTTTAGTCTATTGAATTATAACAGAGGCAGAGTTTGAGTCTAGGGCAGAGCAGAACCGCTGAGTCTTTGTCAGAACCGCGTAGACTATAGACTTACGGTGTATCGATGAGCTTGGATGTAGATTGACGTCTATTGTAGACATTCGATACAGCATACAAAAATCTAAATTAGATCGGGATCCCTAGATTAGAATGAGAGATGAGTCGAGTTTTAGATATCAAGACTAGAACTTGATTTACAGATCCGTATTGAGTTATGTTTCGTAGATTACGATTCATGTTTTATTTAACGACTGGTATTGATACATGTTGTTTGATTATGCTACATGTAATAAGATATAATTCATGCTTTTATGTTAATTCAGTTAACTGCATGTATACGTTATTTATACAGTGATTTATTCTCACTTGAGTATCCGGCTGTTGTCTTGTTTGTATGTGTGCATGACAACAGGTGAGAAAAGATCGGGGTCAAGAATATGATGAGAGATCGAGATTAGAGTGGTGATTCCGGACTTGGATGTAGACTTTGTTTAATACTTGAAATTTAGTAGTTAAACCTTAGATTAGCTGGAACTAGAAGCATGTTGTACACGATTTGTATTATTTTACTGGTTTGTATAATAGATTGATTCCATTACCTTCCGCATTTTAAAGAAAAATTTTTAGACTCTGTTTATCTTAATTGATAATTAAATCCCAAAGATGATTAAGAAGATGATTAGCGTCCGGGTCCCCACAAATATACTCCAGTACAAGTCGGGCTGGAACCACTGGAGCTAGACGAACCACTCAGTCCGCTCCCTAACTTCTTGAATGGCTTCTTTCGAGCTTTCAGCAAATCTTGATTTCCACTCGTACTGCCGCGATCAAATCGAAGAGGGGATTGCTGTGTCTAGGGTTGCATCTCACACACCCTTTTTAGTTGTCTAATCAGACTCGCCTCCGCTCTCTTCGCTCTACTCAAGGCATCAACAAAATGGTAAGGTCGCTGCTTATTCATCAATGCAACTATCTCCGAGTTCAATCCTCTGATGAACTAATCCGCTACAACTTCCTCATTCCCAATTATATTAGGAGCAAAACGCAGTAGAGTAGAGAATTTAGCAACATATTTTTCAATATTCAATTGACCTTGTCTCAAATTCTCAAACTCTACTCTTTTATCTTCTCGGTACGAAACTGAGAAAAATCTTCGATAAAATTCAGTTCTGAATATTTCCCACTAAATCACTGTACCTCTCTGTTCTAGCATTCTTTTCCTTGTAATCCACCAACTTCTTGCAGTCTCTCGTAACTAGTGGAATATCAGTTTAATTCTCTGCTCATCTGAGTAATCAAGTAAATCAAACAGTATTTCATTGTCATCAAACAAGTTCTCATAATCTTCAGACGTCTCGACCCCACTCAGAATCGGCGGCTGAAATAACTTATATTCTTCCAACTGTATTTCCATCTGAGTTTCTGATACATCTATCTGCTCAGTCGAAGTACTACCCCTTTCTGGAATTCTCCGTGGAGGTATAGCTGCTTATCAAAACATTAGTACTCAAATACTACAAATCTGTTCCAATCTTTCTCGGATCATCTAACTGCTGATCATGAATCAGATCTGATTCATACTCAATAATACATAATACCAACTCAAATCAGATAATCAGGTAAACATGTATTTCAAAGCAGTAAATCATAGTATCATGCTAGCATACATAATGTAAATCCACATTAAAATAAATCTCATGCTAGCAATCACATGCAAGGAAAGAAAACGCACTCTACCCCGCTCATTCTCTTCTATCTCAGTCTAAAGGATCTATCGCTCTGATACGACCTGTTTTGGGGACCCGGACGCTAATCATCATCTTAATCATCTTTGGGATTTAATTATCAATTAAGATAAACAGGGTCTAAAATTTTTTTTCTTTAAAATGCGGAAGGTAATGGAATCAATCTATTATACAAACCAGTATAATGATACAAATCTTGTACAACATGCTTCTAGTTCAAACTAATCTAAGGTTTAACTACTAAATTTCAAGTATTAAACCAAGTCTACATCCAAGTCCGGAATCGCCACTCTAATCTCGATCTCTCATCATCTTCTTGACCCCGATCTTGTCCCACCTGTTGTCATGCACACATACAAACAAGACAACAGCCGTATACTCCGGTGAGAATAAATCCTAGAATAAATAATGTATACATGCAGTTAACTGAATTAACATAAAAGCATGAATTATATCTTATCACATGTAGCATAATCAAACAACATGTATCAATACCAGTCCGTAAATAAAACATGAATCCTAATCTACGAAATATAAATCAATACGAATCTGTAATTCAAGTTCTAGTCTCGATATCTAAGACTCGACTCATCTCTCATTCTACTCTAGTCTAGGGATCCCGATGAATAAGAACGTAACAAGTCTCCCACCTACTACTACCAGTCGTAGTGGCGGTACGTTCTTATTTCTGGACTTTGGTCTAGCTGTATCGAATAATCTACAATAAGAACAATATCTGTATCTTAAGCACATCGATACACCAAACGTCCAGTGCCTTGGCGTATCTACCAAGACTAAGCCTATTCTCACAATGTGCAATGGGTCAGTGACAAGTCTGTCAAAATCTAACCCCTTTGTCAGTGACTCTTACTTAGTAGCTCTCTGCTTTCTACTTCTAATTCAATAGAATAAACATACTCATTAAAACTGAGAAGGGCCTAAAACTCCATTCTTGAAAATTTGCGGAAAATTAAAAATTTTCTTTTTAAAAGAACTTAAATGGCCTCATTCATAAAATCACTGGTGAATCAAGTTCAATATTTCAAAATATTGCAGCGGAAGAAAATTAAAGTTTTGCCAACAACAACGATTTAAAAATATCCAACGACTGATAAAATTGTTTGCGAAAAAAAATAACAACTGCTGCTCTGAGGTCCTCGGGTGCCACTACTGCCGACCCAAGCTGGCTCACTGGTCCCCGCCCTCGGCCCTGGCCTCATCAGTACCTACAACAATCAAGTCTAGTGAGCCTAAAGACTCAGCATGCATATATCGCAGGTAACGAGTAAAAATCTGAATTTAAAATATGCATGAGTTAACATATCCTGTCCTGAGGCATACTGAAAATAATATGTACTAAGCAATTATAATACGTGCATAATTGAACTGGAAATCACTGTAAAAATATTTGCTCCTTGGAGCCTGTACTGAAATATCTGGTAAAATTTTCTGTTGAGATTATGTTTTACGCCTGTGGCCACTGCACTAAGCTGAACTGATCGGTAACTGGCTACCGGGGAGGCTGAAACTGAACTGAGCTGGCCGGTCACTGGCGACCGGGTGGTACCATAATGAACTGATCGGTCACTGGCGACCGTATAAAATAACACTCCCACATAGTGAATGAACCACAAGCCATATCGCATAAATCTCAAAAATAATCATTTTCTATTTAATGCACATAAAATAATTAACTGGCGTAATGAAAATTCCTGTAATTTTACCAACTGGATTGGATTGGATCGTTCCCAGGCTCGCTGCAACCTAACTGTGCCATGAAAAATATGCAATAGCTTAAACTTGACCAATTACGCAATTTACGTTCAAAAGATGCGACTATGACGCCTAATGACTTCGCATTTAATCATGACTCCGAGCCAACCTGAACCGACACTGAACCGACGTATAGTCATGATTAAAATACGCTGAAAAATCATAAAATAATGTTCCTAAAATGATAGGGTCGAAATCTAGGTGGAATGGAGGCCAAAACACGAAACGCTCTTTCGAGAGTCAATTTGGCACATTGCACCGTAAATTCTCGTACGACCTCAAAAATGATCCAAATGACAAACGGTTGAAAACATGACCTTCCTAACTCAATGAGGCACTGTCCAGTCCAAGGCCACGGGCTAAAAGCCAACCAAGAACTCGAACGAGCCTCTGAACCGACACAGCAACTTGCTGTAATTTCCAGCAGCTGCGCAACTACAAGACTTGCGTTGGTTTCGAGGCTTTCGGCCATTAGGGAAGTGAAACACCGACCAGAGACTCTTACCAACATCCCAAGGAATGATTTGAACCATGGCTAAGGGCCCTAGGCCAGCCACAATCCGCATCACACCAAATCTCAACCGAAGGCTCCAACCGAGAGCAACGTGCATGCGTGTGTAGTGTTTATGCTATGATCGATGTCTCGTGTCATTCCAATGGCCATTTGATTGACCATGGCACGATCTAGACATCTAGGAGCATGATATGAACTGTGGCTAAGGGCCATAGGCCAACCAAGATCCACACCAAGCAAACACAAACCGAAACCAAAAGCTGTCCAACCGAAGTAGCCGAAGGGGTATAGGGGCTGTTGTGATGTTTTTATTAAAAACCGATGAACCATGGACCAAGCCACCAAAAGGGCAACTTAGTCACGTCTTAGACTTGCTAGGGAAGTGATCCAACCATGGCTATAGGCCCTTGGGGCAGCCAAGATCAGATCCTTCCTCCATGACAAGAAACTGAATTTTTCGAACAACATTTCTGCACCTATGGGGAGGTTGCTGTCATTCTGAATTTCCAGCAAGCATGGGGCTTATTTGAATGGACCAACATGGTCCTAATGCATCCTACTACATGTATATAAGCCGCCTTGGGAGCCTGGAGTCGATCCAATACCTGAAACTCACAAACCAAAAGAAACCGTGAAGCTTGCCAAGGAATTCAAAAATTCTGCATGTGTGGTTTCAAAATGTTTTGACATGGATCTCGATTTTTTGCTTGAATAAACATGATCATGTACTGAAAAATAAATGATAATATGACTTGATTGAGGTTTGAAAGAAATCTAGACATGCCTGGTTTCGTTTCGAAAGAAAACGAACGAAACGACGACGACGCGGCACGGAGGAGGTGGAGCGCTTCTCTTGTTTACCTTTCTTGCTCTCGATTTTTGTTCCCTTGCTTCCTACTAAATTCCCACGGTTTTCCTCTCTCAAAAACACTCTGAATTTCGTGACTAAGGGAGGGGGAATGATGGTTAGGAGGGTGAGGGAAGTGGGTGCAAGATATAAGGAAAGAATCAAGACCAAGTCTTCTCATTTTTGAAGTTTGAATTATGGTTTGATATCAAATGAGTTGGTGGATGATTCTAGGAGGTAGTGGCCGAAATTTTGCTTATTTTCTAGTCTAGGATATGTCCATTAATTAATTAAATTGTGCTCCCAAAAATCCTAGAATTATCCTACTAATTACATGCAAAGAATTGGTCAAAGTTGATGAGTTGGAAAATGAATCTTCTAGCACTAAGGGTGGCCGAAAAATGCATGATAAAATAAAGGGAAATGTTGATTTTCTAGTCAACTAATAATTCTTGAAAGCCTTACTAATCCTTTAAATAATTTTAGTGAGCTAACCCCTTAATTAAGTAACTTAAATGAGTTCATTTCTTAATCACCTCAAATAATTAAATTAAATCCTCAAACCTCCCTTTCTAACTTAAATGAACTTGGTTGCTAGCTAAATTAACTTCTGAAAAAATTTCTCGAATCTTAAATTCTATCTCAAAACTCCAACTCCGGTCCGGCCTCACTGAAATAACTGAAATGCTAAAAATCAAACTACTGAACTGAAATAATAAAACAATTAACTTCAAACAATTGCATTTAAAATAATCATGCAATGAAGTCAATTAAATTTAAAAATCTAAAATTATGCATGGCTTAAACGTCTACTGATATACGGGTTCTACAAAAACACAAAGGTATAAAAACAATACCATACAAGTATGTGGTTTAGGGAAACTCGAGTTAAATCTAACTCAAGTCGATCTCCCAATTAACATCCATTTATACCTTTCTCTTCTCGGTCTGATGAAGACGAAGTCTTGTATTCCAATCTGTCCATATCCAAATCAGATAATGACAATCATATAAATATCATATCAGTATATAACTCAATTCAAGACCTGTTCTAATCAATACTCAAATTGGTATATAATCTTATCCATATCTGAACAAGGTACAATCTAATTCATATCAATGATATCACGATACAATCGAAATCATTACTAAATCTGATCAATATCAATCTACTGATGTTTCGACGGCATAGCAATATAGTCACGATAACCCCGTCTATCTCAACATCACAGATATAATACCAGAATTCATAACCAATACCAGTACAACTCATAATTTGAATAATAACACAACTCTGATATAGAATCTCAACTAAATCAACTCTGAAATTCATAACAATTTCATAAACAGTCTATTCTTTAATCTGACTTCAGTTATACAATGTCTACTGTAGCAGAAACATCATATCTGATTCATATTCAATTCTGACAATATCATAAATTCAAATCATGCCTAAACGTAACGAAAATTACATCAAGTTGTAGCCTGCATCGATAGGAACAGAGTACTGAAGTCGGATTCAAAAACAGACGGACGGATTTCTCACAAAAGGCGTAAGAATATTTCAATTCTTTCTTGCACTTCCCTCGGCTCTTTCCTTCATTCTCTTGGATTGCATGTAGGTAGATATATATATATATATATAGATCACATTGCATGTAAGGCACATGGCTGAATGTGCTTACTGCACGTTTCACCGCGGGTGCGGTATTTCTCACACCGCGGGTGCGCTAGGCATACTGATCATCATCCAAAATTTTAGAAACAGCGACTGCGGGTGCGCTCTGTCTTGCACCGCGGGTGCGCTGCCTCTACTGTAGTAGAACCGCGGGTGCGGTCTGTCTAGTACCACGGGTGCGCTCAGTCTCCAGTAGCAACTTTCATACCCTACTGTCTATGCACCGCGTGTGAGGTACTTCTTCACCGCGGGTACGGTGTCACTTCTGTAAATAATCTCCAACTCTCTGTCCATCAACCGCGGGTGCGGTCTTGTTCGTAGCGCGGGTGCGGTCTAGACTTTATGCAACACTTCATAATCTCATTTATTGCTTCTTATTACATGTCATGCATACTCATATCTTCCGAATATCACATAAATGAAGACTAATAAATCTCGAGCCTTACATTTAAATGTAAGGCTTGAGATTTATTAGTCTTCATTGATGTGATATTCGGAAGATATGAGTATGCATGACATGTAATGAGAGGCACAAAATGAAAAGATGAAGTGTTGCTTGAAGAAAAAGACCGCACCCGCGGTGCATGGGCAGAAAGTTGGCCAATTTTACAGTAGGGTCACCGCACCTGCGGTTCTAGAGGTGCACCCGCGGTGCTGGAATGAGGGCACCCGCGGTGCGACGTGCAGCATGAAAAATAAGCCACGTTTCCTGGTGTTGCATGCAGTATATATATAAGAATTGCACGCCTTTCCTTCACAAAATTCAGAAAAGGGTTGAAGCTTTTGAGAGAAAAATCTTTACGCCTTTGTAGATTTGTGATTGTGAAAGATCAACCCGTTAGAATTTTAATCCGATTTCAGTACTATGTTCCTATCGACGCAGGCTACAACTGGACGTAAGTTTTGTTACATTTAGACATGAATTGAATTTATGATATTGTCAGAATTCAATACGAATCAGATATGATGTTTATGCTACAGTAGACATTGTATAATTGAAGTCAGATTAAAGAATAGATTGGTTATGCAATTGTTATGATTTTTGAAAGATATTGATTGAGATTTGAAATCAGAGTAGTGTTGTTACTGATTTTGAATATACCGATATTGAAATTATGAGTTGTACTGGTATTGATTATGAATTCTGGTACTATAGTTGTGATGTTGGGATTGACGGGATTATCGAGATTTCATTGTTATGCCGTTGAAACATCAGTTGATTTAGATTGATCAGATTCAGTAATGATTTCGATTGAATCGTGATATCATTGATATGAATTAGATTGTACCTTGTTCAGATATGGATCAGATTATATACTGAATTGAGTATTGATCAGAACAGGTTTTGAATCGAATTATATACTGATATTGTATTTATGCAATTGTCATTGCCAGACTTGTTATGGACAGATTGGAATACAAGACTTCGTCTTCGTCAGACCGGGAAGACAAAGGTATAATTCATGTTTTGTTTTGGGAAGACACAACTCAAATGAGATTCAATTTGAGTTTTCCAACAAAATCACATAATAGAATTGTTGTTTATCTTTTGATATGATTTGATTTGCTTATAGAATTATATTTAAATCTTATGATATGACGATGTCTTGTTTATAGATTTATATTCAAGCATTGAAATAGGAGAGTCATTGGCAGACTTGTTAAACTAGACGTTCGGTGGTATCGACGCTTCGGATCAGATTCAATCCGATTGTAGACATACGATACAGACAGGAACGAAGTCTAGGAATAAGACGTACAGTTACCCCGATTTGGAGGGTAGGTGACAGACAGTGACGTCTTATTCACACCGGGATCCCTAGAATTAGAGTCGAGTCGAGTCAAGATGTGAATTGAATTGAGTAGCATGCTTATTTTATTTTGATTTCAGAGATTATGGAATCCATTGTTACTGTAGGCTTATTTTGATTTGGTTTCCTAGAATATGAAACCTATCGTTTTGAATTTTATGCATTATAATATGCTTTATGATTTATATTGTGTATATGCATGTATACATGTTTTATACTGGGATTTATTCTCACCGGAGTATCCGGCTGTTGTCTTGTTTTGTATGTGTGCATGACAACAGGTGGGACAGGATCGGGGTCAAGAAGATGATGAGAGATCGAGATTAGAGTGGTGATTCCGGACTTGGATGTAGACTTGGTTTAATTCTTGAAATTTAGTAGTTAAACCTTAGATTAGTTTGAACGAGAAGCATGTTGTACAAGATTTGTATTATTATACTGGTTTGTATAATAGATTGATTCCATTACCTTTCGCATTTTAAAGAAAAAAATTTTTAGACCCTGTTTATCTTAATTGATAATTAAATCCCAAAGATGATTAAGATGATGATTAGCGTCCGGGTCCCCACAACAGGTGGTATCAGAGCGATAGATCCTTTAGAATGAGATAGAAGAGAATGAGCGGGGTAGAATGAGTTTTCTTTCCTTGCATGTGATTGCTAGCATGAGATTTATTTTAATGTTGACTTACATTGGGTATGCTAGCATGATACTATGATTTACTGCTTTGAAATACATGTTTACCTGATTATCTGATTTGAATTGGTAATATGTATTACTGAGTATGAATCAGATTTGATTCTTGATCAGCAGTAAGATGATCAGAGAAAGATTGGAACATATTTGTAGTATTTGAGTACTAATGTTTTGATAAGCATTTATACCTCCACGGAGAATTCCAGAAAGTGGTAGTACTTCGACTGAACAGATAGATGTATCAGAAACTCAGATGGAAATATATTTGGAAGAATTTCAGTTATTTCAGCCGCCGATTCTGAGTGGGGTCGAGACGTCTGAAGATTGTGAGAACTGGTTTGATGACATAGAAATACTGTTTGATTTACTTGATTATTCAGAAGAGCAGAGAATTAAACTGATATTCCACCAGTTACGAGAGACTGCCAGAAGTTGGTGGACTACCAATAAAAGAATGCTAGAACAGAAAGGTACAGTGATTTCATGGGAAATATTCAGAACTGAATTTTATCGAAGATTTTTCTCAGTTTCGTACCGGGAGGACAAGAAAGCAGAGTTTGAGAATTTGAGACAAGGTCAACTGAATATTGAAGGATATATTGCTAAATTCTCTACTCTACTGCGTTTTGCTTCTCATATAAATGGGAATGATGAAGCTGTAGCGGATCAGTTCATCAGAGGATTGAACTCGGATATAGTTGCATTGATGAATATGCAGCGACCTTACCATTTTGCTGATGCCTTGAGTAAAGCGAAGAGAGCGGAGGCGAGTCTGATTAGACAACTAAAAAGGGTGTGTGAGATGCAACCCCAGACACAGCAATCCCCTCTTAGATTTGATAAAGGCAGTACGAGTGGAAAGCAAGATTTGCCGAAAGCTCGAAAGAAACAGTCTAAGATGTAGAACCCGTAAATCAGTCTACGTATAAGCCATGCATAATTCTAGATTTCTAAATTTAATTGACTTCATTGCATAATTATTTTAAATGCATTTATTTGAAGTTAATTATTTATTATTTCAGTTCAGTAGATTGATTTTTAGCATTTCAGTATTTTCAGTGAGGCCGGACCGGAGTTGGAGTTTTGAGATAGAATTTAAGATTTCGAGAAATATTTCCCGAAGTTAATTTAGCCAGCAACCAAGTTCATTTAAGTTAGAAAGGGAGGTTTGAGGATTTAATTTAATTATTTGAGGTGATTAAGAAATGAACTCATTTAAGTTATTAAATTAAGGGTTAGCTCACTAAATTATTTAAAGGATTAGTAAGGCTTTCAAGGATTATTAGTTGACTAGATAACCAACATTTCCCCTTTATTTTATGATGCATTTTTCGGCCACCCTTAGTGCTAGAAGATTCATTTTCCAACTCATCAACTTTGACCAATTCTTTGCATGTAATTAGTAGGATAATTCTAGGATTTTTGGGAGCACAATTTAATTAAATAAATGGACATATCCTAGTCTAGAACAAGACAAATTTCGGCCACTACCTCCTAGAAGCATCCACCAACTCATTTGATATCAATTCAAAATTTAAAATTCAAAGGGGAGTGGACTTGGTCTTGATTCTTCCTTATATTGTGCACCCTTCTCCTCACCCCTCATAACCATTTTTCCCCCCCTCTCCTTTTCGAAAATTCAGAGTGAATTCACACCCATTTTCAGTAGAAAAATCGTGAGGTACCTAGCCAAAAATAAGAGAGAAAAATCGAGAGCAAGGTAAGGTAGAAAAGAGAAGCGCTCCACCTCCTCCGTGCCGCGTCGTCGTCGTTTCGTTCGTTTTCTTTCGAAACGAAACCAGGCATGTCTAGATTTCTTTCAAACCTCAATCAAGTCATATTATCATTTATTTTTCAGTATATGATCATGTTTATTCAAGTAAAAATCGAGATCCAACTCAAAACATTTTGAAACCACACATGCAGAATTTTCGATTTCTTTGGCAAGCTTCACGATTTCTTTTGGTTTGTGAGTTTCAGGTATTGGATCGACTCCAGGCTCCCAAGGCAACTCCTAGAAACGTAATAGGATGCATTAGGACCATTTTGGTCCATTCAAACCAGCCCCATGCTTGCTGGAAATTCAGAATGACAGCAAGTTCCCATAGGCGCAGATTTGTGTTTCGAAATTTCAGTTTTGTGTCAAGGGTTGTGGATCTGATCTTGGCTGCCCCAATGGCCTATAGCCATGGTTGGATCACTTCCCTAGCAAGTCTAAAACGTGACTAAGTTGCCCTTTTGGTGGCTTGGTCCATGGTTCATCGGTTTTTAATGAAAACATCACAACAGCCCCTATACCCCTTCGGCTACTTCGGTTGGACAGCTTTCAGTTCGTTTCTTTTGGTTGCTTGGTATGGATCTTGGTTGGCCTATGGCCCTTAGCCATGGTTCATATCATGCTCCTATATGTCTAGATCGTGCCATGGTCAATCAAATGGCCATTGGAATGACACGAGACATCGATCATAGCATAAACACTACACACGCATTCAAGATGCTCTCGGTTGGACCCTTCGGTTGAGTTATGGTGTGATGCGGATTGTGGCTGGCCTAGGGCCCTTAGCCATGGTTCAAATCATTCCGTGGGATGTTGGTTAGAGTCTCTGGTCGGTGGTTCACGCCCCTAATGGCCGATAGTCTCGAAACCAACGCAAGTTTTGTAGTTGCGCAGCTGCTGGAAATTACAGCATGTTGTTGTGTCGTTTAGAAGGCTCGTTTGAGTTCTTGGTTGACTTTCAGCCCATGGCCTTGGACTGGACAGTGCCTCATTGAGTTGGAAAGGTCATGTTTTTGACCGTTTGTCATTCGGATCATTTTCTAGGTCCTACGAGAATTTACGGTGCAATATGCCAAATTGACTCTCGAAAGAGCGTTTCGTGTTTTGGCCTCCATTCCTCCTAGATTTCGACCCTATCATTTTAGGAGCATTATTTTATAATTTTTCAATGTATTTTAATCATGACTATACGTCGGTTTGGTGTCGGTTCAGGTTGGCTCGGAGTCATGATTAAATGCGAAGTCATTAGGCGTCATAGTCGCATCTTTTGAACGTAAATTGCATAGTTGGTCAAGTTTTAGCATTTGCATGTTTTTCATGGCACAGTTAGGTTGCAGCGAGCCTGGGGACGATCCAATCCAATCCAGTTGGTAAAATTACAGGAATTTTCAATACGCCAGTTAATTATTTTACGTGCATTAAACAGAAAATGATTATTTTTGAGATTTATGCGATATGACTTGTGGTTCATTCACTATGTGGTAGTGTTATTTTATACGGTCGTCAGTGACCGATCAGTTCAGCATGGTACCACCCGGTCGCCAGTGACCGGCCAGCTCAGTTCAGTTTCAGCCTCCCCGGTAGCCAGTTACCGATCAGTTCAGCTTAGTGTAGTGGCCACAGGCGTAAAACATAATCTCAACAGAAAATTTTACCAAATATTTCAGTACAGGCTCCAAGGAGAAAATATTTTTACAGTGATTTTCAGTTCAGTTATGCACGTATTATAATTGCTCAGTACAGATTATTTTCAGCATGACTCATGACATGATATTTTATCTCATGCATATTTTAATTCAGATTTTTACTCGTTACTTGCGATATATGCATGCTGAGTCTTTAGGCTCACTAGACTTGATTGTTGTAGGTACTGATGAGGCCAGGGCCGAGGGCGGGGACCAGTGAGCCAGCTTGGGTTGGCAGTAGTGGCACCCGAGGACCTCAGAGCAGCAGTTGTTATTTTTTTCCGCAAACATTTTATCAGTCGTTGGATATTTTTAAATTGTGATTTTTGGTAAACTTTATTTTCTTCCGCTGCGATATTTTAATCATTGAACTTGATTCATCAGTCGATTTTATGAATGATGCCATTTAAGTTCTTTTAAAAAGAAAATTTTTTTATTTTCCGCAAATTTTCAAGCAAGGAGAATTAGGGCCTTTTACATTTGGTATCAGAACGGTAGTTCTGTATAGTGTTTCACTACTACTGACCGCGAGAAGCTCACGAAGCCACGTCTTTGGACTGTAAGTTTTTCAGTTCAGCATTTTGTTCAGCATTTGAGTTAAAGCATGAATTATTTTGTCAGCATGCTTCCAGATTTTCAGTATTTCAGTGTTCATTTAAAATAAATTATGGAATTATGCATGTTAGTTACGTATGGGTTATGTTGGAACAGTATGCCCCCTAGACGCATTTTAGAGCGCAACAGAGAGGAGGAGCCTCGCCGAGAGGACAGGGAGGAACGTAGACCGGAGGGAGACCTACCACCTCCTCCACCGCCCCCACCGGACATGAGTGCCCAGATGTTAGCTGGGATGGCACAGTTCTTCGCACAGTTTGCGGGGGGCAATGCCGCAGCCGTAGCCGCAACCGCAGCCAGGCCGACAGGGCCCGAGGCTGTGTATGAGCGATTCATGAAGATGCGCCCGAAGGAATTCTCTGGGACATCTGACCCCATGGTTGCCGAGGGATGGATCAAATCCCTCGAGGTTATCTTCGAGTTCATGGAGCTGGGAGACGCAGACCGAGTCCGGTGTGCCACCTACCTGTTCACTGGAGACGCCCGCTTATGGTGGGAAGGAGCTTCGGTAGCCCTGACCTTGGCTACACTTTCTTGGACCCGCTTTACGGAGGTTTTCTACTCCAAGTATTTTGCTGAGGTGGTTCGCACCAGGCTGACCACCGAGTTCATGAGTCTGAGACAGGGGGATATGTCGGTTACGGAGTTTATCCGTAAGTTCGAGAGGGGCTGTCACTTTGTGCCCCTGATAGCGAATGATGCCAGAGCCAAGCTGATGCATTTCCTGGTGGGTTTACGGCCGATCTTGCGCCGGGATGTTAGGGTATCTGACCCTGCTACTTATGAGATTGCCGTCTCCAAGGCCTTAGCCGCAGAGCAGGATCTGCGGGATATCGAGAGGGATCGCCAGGACAAGCGCCCAGTCCAGGCACCGCACCGCCCTCCTCCTCATCAGCATCAGCAGCAGAATAAGAGGCCTTTTCATGGACCGCCCAGGAACCGAGGCCAGCAGCAGCAGCAGCAGCAGCAGCGGGGACGCCCAGCCCCCAGGACTCAGGAGCACCAAGTCTGTCCCAGGTGCTCACGTCGCCATCCTGGAGCATGTATGGCTGGCTCAGGAAAGTGTTTTAAGTGTTGCAGTCCAGACCACATATTGCTGCAGTGCCCTCAGAGGAATCTGCCTACCCAAGGCAGAGTTTTTGCTCTCCATGCCGCGGAAACCAACCCGGAGACTATGTTGTTGACAGGGAGAATTTTTATATCTGGTTCCGCTACCAAGGCCTTGATAGATTCAGGGGCCACTCACTCGTTTATTTCGGAGGTCTTTGCTAACTTCCTCAAGATCCAGACCATTGGGCTAGATACAGCCTTTTCAGTAGTATTTCCGTCAGGCGAGGAGATGGCAGCTACCAATGTTATCCGAGATATAGACCTTGAGTTGCACGGTAATCTTGTTTATGCGGATCTGATCGTGTTACCGATGCCGGAATTTGACATCATCCTAGGGATGGACTGGCTATTGAGGAACAGAGTGTTGATAAACTTCCAGCGGAGATCCGTTCTTGTCCGACCGCCTGGAATGGAGCAGTTCTTATTTGAGTCGGACATGTACTTTTCTTTACCGCGCATTATTCCATATGTTCAGGCTAGGAAGCTCATGCATAGAGGGTGTCGGGCATTTCTAGCAACCTTTTTATCTGTCCCCGAGGAACCCTGCCAGTCAGCCTCAGATGTTCCGATAGTTAGAGATTTCTTAGACATTTTTCCCGAAGACGTCTCTGGTATGCCACCAGAGAGAGAGGTGGAGTTTTCCATTGAGCTTATGCCAGGTACGGCTCCGATATCCAAAGCGCCGTACCGTCTATCACCGACAGAGATGGCAGAGCTTAAGAAGCAGATCCAGGAACTTCTCGACAAGGAGTTCATTCGCCCGAGCTTTTCTCCATGGGGCGCGCCAGTCTTATTTGTGAAAAAGAAGGATGGCTCGATGAGGCTTTGCATTGACTACCGGGAGTTGAACAGGGTTACAGTGAAGAATAAATACCCACTGCCGAGGATTGAGGATCTGTTTGACCAGTTGCAGGGAGCTTCGATTTTCTCCAAGATAGATCTGCGTTCGGGTTATCACCAGTTGAGGGTGAGAGGTGCTGATGTTTCGAAGACAGCTTTCAGGACTCGTTATGGTCACTACGAGTTCCTAGTGATGCCGTTCGGTCTGACGAATGCGCCAGCGATCTTCATGGATCTAATGAATCGCGTATTTCAGCCGTACCTCGACCAGTTTGTGATAGTGTTCATAGATGACATTCTCGTCTACTCCAAGAGTCTGGAGGAGCACAGCAGGCATCTGACCACAGTGTTGCAGACATTGCAGAAACATAATCTATTCGCAAAGTTCAGTAAGTGCGAATTCTGGTTAGAGAAGGTGGCGTTCTTGGGCCACATTGTTTCTAGTAGTGGCATTGAGGTAGACCTGGCGAAAGTTGCAGCAGTCAGAGATTGGGTTGTGCCTCAGAATGCATCAGAGATCCGCAGTTTTCTTGGGCTAGCAGGATATTACAGGAAGTTCATTCAGGGATTCTCATCCATTGTCGTTCCACTCACAGCACTGACAAAGAAAAATGTGAAGTTTGTGTGGAGCGAGGAGTGTCAGAAGAGCTTCGATACTTTGAAGCAAGCTCTTATTTCAGCACCAGTTTTGGCCATGCCATCAGGGCCCGGCGAGTTTGTCCTTTATACCGATGCTTCGAAGCTTGGTTTAGGTGCAGTTTTGATGCAGCATGGGAGAGTGATAGCGTATGCTTCTCGACAGCTGAAAATCCACGAGAAGAATTACCCTACCCATGATCTGGATTTAGCGGCCGTAGTTTTTGCTTTGAAGATTTGGAGGCACTATCTGTATGGAGAGAAGTGTCAGATCTTTACCGACCATAAGAGCCTCAAGTATTTCTTTACGCAGAAGGAGCTGAACATGCGTCAGAGGCGTTGGTTGGAGCTTGTGAAAAATTACGATTGTGACATTAGCTACCACCCGGGTAAAGCTAATGTAGTTGCGGATGCTTTGAGCAGGAAAGTCGCAGTGATGGCTCACTTGACGATTCAGAAACCTCTTCAGATTGAGATGCAGAAGTTCGATCTTGAGACTTATCCGCGAGGTAGAGTTCCTCGTTTATCTACCTTGACTATCCAGTCCTCTCTTTTTGACCGTATTCGCAGCGGTCAGGCAGCAGATGAGCAGTTGGCACAGTGGAAGAAGAGAGATGAAGCCAAGGGTAGTGTTTTGTATACAGTCAGCGACGATATTGTGAGATACCGAGATAGGATTTAGGTTCCTAGCAGTGATTCTATCCGAGCAGTCATCTTATCAGAGGCCCATACGTCCCCGTACTCCATTCACCCTGGGAGTACGAAGATGTACAAAGATCTGCATCTATTGTATTGGTGGCCAGGGATGAAGAAGGACATCAGACGGTTTGTATCCGAGTGCCTGACTTGCCAGTTAGTGAAGGCCGAGCATCAGAGACCAGCAGGTTTTCTCAAGCCTCTGCCTATTCCCGAGTGGAAGTGGGAGAACATTACCATGGACTTTGTGACCGGATTGCCGAGGTCAGCCAGAGGATCGAATGCTATTTGGGTGATTGTAGATCGTCTTACCAAATCAGCGCACTTCTTGCCTATGAAGACGACTTTCACCATGATTCAGTATGCAGAGCTGTATATCAGAGAGATAGTCCGACTCCATGGTATTCCAGTTTCTATCGTATCCGACCGAGATCCCTGATTCACTTCCTCATTTTGGAAGAGTTTGCATTCGACTTTGGGTACGAAGTTGCTGTTTAGCACACCTTTCAATCCGCAGACGGAAGGGCAGTCGGAGCGAGTTATTCAGATTTTGGACGATCTTCTTCGCGCTTGCGTCATTGATTTCTCAGGGAGTTGGGAGTCGAACTTGCCACTGCTTGAGTTCACCTACAACAACAGCTTCCAGTCGTCTATAGGTATGGCTCCGTATGAAGCACTGTATGGCCGCAAGTGTAGATCTCCTGTTCATTGGGATGAAGTAGGAGAGAGAGCAGAGTTGGGTCCAGAGATTGTTCAGCAGGCAGCAGATGTAGTAGTCAAGATCCGTGATAGGATGAGGACTGCTCAGAGCCGACAGAAGAGTTATGCCGATCAGCGGAGGAGAGACTTAGAGTTTGCAGTTGGCGATCATGTCTTCGTGAAAGTGGCACCTATGAAGGGTGTCATGAGATTTGGGAAGAAAGGGAAGCTCAGTCCGAGATTCATTGGACCGTTTGAGATCCTTGACAGAGTTGGGACGCTAGCGTATCGTGTGGCTCTTCCGCCGAATCTGGCCGGAGTACACAATGTCTTTCACATCTCCATGCTGAGAAAGTACATGGCGAACCCTTCGCATGTGCGGAATTTCAAGCCGTTGCAGCTTACTCCGAACATATCTTATGAGGAGAGACCCGTGCAGATCCTAGACAGACAGGAGAAGAAACTTCGGAACAAGCTTGTTAAGCGAGTCAAAGTCAAATGGCTCAACCATTCAGAGGAGGAAGCTACGTGGGAGTCTGAGCCGGAGATGAGAAGTCGATACCCTGAGTTATTCGGTGAGTTCTAATTTCGAGGACGAAATTTCTTTTAAGGGGGGAAGGATTGTAGAACCCGTAAATCAGTCTACGTATAAGCCATGCATAATTCTAGATTTCTAAATTTAATTGACTTCATTGCATAATTATTTTAAATGCATTTATTTGAAGTTAATTATTTATTATTTCAGTTCAGTATATTGATTTTTAGCATTTCAGTATTTTCAGTGAGGCCGGACCGGAGTTGGAGTTTTGAGATAGAATTTAAGATTTCGAGAAATATTTCCAGAAGTTAATTTAGCCAGCAACCAAGTTCATTTAAGTTAGAAAGGGAGGTTTGGGGATTTAATTTAATTATTTTAGGTGATTAAGAAATGAACTCATTTAAGTTATGAAATTAAGGGGTTAGCTCACTAAATTATTTAAAGGATTAGTAAGGCTTTCAAGGATTATTAGTTGACTAGATAACCAACATTTCCCCTTTATTTTACTATGCATTTTTCGGCCACCCTTAGTGCTAGAATATTCATTTTCCAACTCATCAACTTTGACCAATTCTTTGCATGTAATTAGTAGGATAATTCTAGGATTTTTGGGAGCACAATTTAATTAAATAAATGGACATATCCTAGTCTAGAACAAGACAAATTTCGGCCATTACCTCCTAGAAGCATCCACCAACTCATTTGATATCAATTCAAAATTTAAAATTCAAAGGGGAGTGGACTTGGTCTTGATTCTTCCTTATATTGTGCACCCTTCTCCTCACCCCTCATAACCATTTTTCCCCCCCTCTCCTTTTCGAAAATTCAGAGTGAATTCACACCCATTTTCAGTAGAAAAATCGTGAGGTACCTAGCCAAAAATAAGAGAGAAAAATCGAGAGCAAGGTAAGGTAGAAAAGAGAAGCGCTCCACCTCCTCCGTGCCGCGTCGTCGTCGTTTCGTTCGTTTTCTTTCGAAACGAAACCAGGCATGTCTAGATTTCTTTCAAACCTCAATCAAGTCATATTATCATTTATTTTTCAGTATATGATCATGTTTATTCAAGTAAAAATCGAGATCCAACTCAAAACATTTTGAAACCACACATGCAGAATTTTCGATTTCCTTGGCAAGCTTCACGATTTCTTTTGGTTTGTGAGTTTCAGGTATTGGATCGACTCCAGGCTCCCAAGGCAACTCCTAGACACGTAATAGGATGCATTAGGACCATTTTGGTCCATTCAAACCAGCCCCATGCTTGCTGGAAATTCAGAATGACAGCAAGTTCCCATAGGCGCAGATTTGTGTTTCGAAATTTCAGTTTTGTGTCAAGGGTTGTGGATCTGATCTTGGCTGCCCCAATGGCCTATAGCCATGGTTGGATCACTTCCCTAGCAAGTCTAAAACGTGACTAAGTTGCCCTTTTGGTGGCTTGGTCCATGGTTCATCGGTTTTTAATGAAAACATCACAACAGCCCCTATACCCCTTCGGCTACTTCGGTTGGACAGCTTTCGGTTCGTTTCTTTTGGTTGCTTGGTATGGATCTTGGTTGGCCTATGGCCCTTAGCCACGGTTCATATCATGCTCTTAGATGTCTAGATCGTGCCATGGTCAATCAAATGGCCATTGGAATGACACGAGACATCGATCATAGCATAAACACTACACACGCATTCAAGATGCTCTCGGTTGGACCCTTCGGTTGAGTTATGGTGTGATGCGGATTGTGGCTGGCCTAGGGCCCTTAGCCATGGTTCAAATCATTCCGTGGCATGTTGGTAAGAGTCTCTGGTTGGTGGTTCACGCCCCTAATGGCCGATAGTCTCGAAACCAACGCAAGTCTTGTAGTTGCGCAGCTGCTGGAAATTACAGCATGTTTCTGTGTCGTTTAGAAGGCTTGTTTGAGTTCTTGGTTGGCTTTTAGCCCATGGCCTTGGACTGGACAGTGCCTCATTGAGTTGGGAAGGTCATGTTTTTGACCGTTTGTCATTCGGATCATTTTCGAGGTCGTACGAGAATTTACGGTGCAATGTGCCAAATTGACTCTCGAAAGAGCGTTTCGTGTTTTGGCCTCCATTCCACCTAGATTTCGACCCTATCATTTTAGGAGCATTATTTTATAATTTTTCAGCGTATTTTAATCTTGACTATACGTCGGTTCGGTGTCGGTTCAGGTTGGCTCGGAGTCATGATTAAATGCGAAGTCATTACGCGTCATAGTTGCATCTTTTGAACGTAAATTGCATAGTTGGTCAAGTTTTAGCATTTGCATGTTTTTCATGGCACAGTTAGGTTGCAGCGAGCCTGGGGATGATCCAATCCAATCCAGTTGGTAAAATTACAGGAATTTTCATTACGCCAGTTAATTATTTTACGTGCATTAAACAGAAAATGATTATTTTTGAGATTTATGCGATATGGCTTGTGGTTCATTCACTATGTGGGAGTGTTATTTTATACGGTCGTCAGTGACCGATCAGTTCAGCATGGTACCACCCGGTCGCCAGTGACCGGCCAGCTCAGTTCAGTTTCAGCCTCCCCGGTAGCCAGTTACCGATCAGTTCAGCTTAGTGTAGTGGCCACAGGCGTAAAACATAATCTCAACAGAAAATTTTACCAAATATTTCAGTACAGGCTCCAAGGAGAAAATATTTTTACAGTGATTTTCAGTTCAGTTATGCACGTATTATAATTGCTCAGTACAGATTATTTTCAGCATGACTCATGACATGATATTTTATCTCATGCATATTTTAATTCAGATTTTTACTCGTTACTTGCGATATATGCATGCTGAGTCTTTAGGCTCACTAGACTTGATTGTTGTAGGTACTGATGAGGCCAGGGCCGAGGGCGGGGACCAGTGAGCCAGCTTGGGTTGGCAGTAGTGGCACCCGAGGACCTCAGAGCAGCAGTTGTTATTTTTTTCCGCAAACATTTTATCAGTCGTTGGATATTTTTAAATTGTGATTTTTGGTAAACTTTATTTTCTTCCGCTGCGATATTTTAATCATTGAACTTGATTCATCAGTCGATTTTATGAATGATGCCATTTAATTTCTTTTAAAAAGAAAATTTTTTTATTTTCCGCAAATTTTCAAGCAAGGAGAATTAGGGCCTTTTACAGTTGGTATCAGAGCAGTGGTTCTGTATAGGGTTTCACTACTACTGACCGCGAGAAGCTCACGAAGCCACGTCTTTGGTCTGTAAGTTTTTCAGTTTAGCATTTTGTTCAGCATTTGAGTTAAAGCATGAATTATTTTGTCAGCATGCTTCTTGATTTTCAGTATTTCAGTGTTCATTTAAAATAAATTATGGAATTATGCATGTTAGTTACGTATGGGTTATGTTGGAACAGTATGCCCCCTAGACGCATTTTAGAGCGCAACAGAGAGGAGGAGCCTCGCCGAGAGGACAGGGAGGAACGTAGACCGGAGGGAGACCTACCACCTCCTCCACTGCCCCCACCGGACATGAGTGCCCAGATGTTAGCTGGGATGGCACAGTTCTTCGCACAGTTTGCGGGGGGCAATGCCGCAGCCGTAGCCGCAACCGCAGCCAGGCCGACAGGGCCCGAGGCTGTGTATGAGCGATTCATGAAGATGCGCCCGAAGGAATTCTCTGGGACATCTGACCCCATGGTTGCCGAGGGATGGATCAAATCCCTCGAGGTTATCTTCGAGTTCATAGAGCTGGGAGACGCAGACCGAGTCCGGTGTGCCACCTACCTGTTCACTGGAGACGCCCGCTTATGGTGGGAAGGAGCTTCGGTAGCCCTGACCTTGGCTACACTTTCTTGGACCCGCTTTACGGAGGTTTTCTACTCCAAGTATTTTGCTGAGGAGGTTCGCACCAGGCTGACCACCGAGTTCATGAGTCTGAGACAGGGGGATATGTCGGTTACGGAGTTTATCCGTAAGTTCGAGAGGGGCTGTCACTTTGTGCCCCTGATAGCGAATGATGCCAGAGCCAAGCTGATGCATTTCCTGGTGGGTTTACGGCCGATCTTGCGCCGGGATGTAAGGGTATCTGACCCTGCTACTTATGAGATTGCCGTCTCCAAGGCCTTAGCCGCAGAGCAGGATCTGCGGGATATCGAGAGGGATCGCCAGGGCAAGCGCCCAGTCCAGGCACCGCACCGCCCTCCTCCTCATCAGCATCAGCAGCAGAATAAGAGGCCTTTTCATGGACCGCCCAGGAACCGAGGCCAGCAGCAGCAGCAGCAGCAGCGGGGACGCCCAGCCCCGAGGACTCAGGAGCACCCAGTCTGTCCCAGGTGCTCACGTCGCCATCCCGGAGCATGTATGGCTGGCTCAGGAAAGTGTTTTAAGTGTGGCAGTCCAGACCACATATTGCTGCAGTGCCCTCAGAGGAATCTGCCTACCCAAGGCAGAGTTTTTGCTCTCCATGCCGCGGAAACCAACCCGGAGACTATGTTGTTGACAGGGAGAATTTTTATATCTGGTTCCGCTACCAAGGCCTTGATAGATTCAGGGGCCACTCACTCGTTTATTTCGGAGGTCTTTGCTAACTTCCTCAAGATTCAGACCATTGGGCTAGATACAGCCTTTTCAGTAGTATTGCCGTCAGGCGAGGAGATGGCAGCTACCAATGTTATCCGAGATATAGACCTTGAGTTGCACGGTAATCTTGTTTATGCGGATCTGATCGTGTTACCGATGCCGGAATTTGACATCATCCTAGGGATGGACTGGCTATTGAGGAACAGAGTGTTGATAGACTTCCAGCGGATATCCGTTCTTGTCCGACCGCCTGGAATGGAGCAGTTCTTATTTGAGCCGGACAGGTACTTTTCTTTACCGCGCATTATTCCATATGTTCAGGCTAGGAAGCTCATGCATAGAGGGTGTCGGGCATTTCTAGCAACCTTTTTATCTGTCCCCGAGGAACCCTGCCAGTCAGCCTCAGATGTTCCGATAGTTAGAGATTTCTTAGACGTTTTTCCCGAAGACGTCTCTGGTATGCCACCAGAGAGAGAGGTGGAGTTTTCCATTGAGCTTATGCCAGGTACGGCTCCGATATCCAAAGTGCCGTACCGTCTAGCACCGACAGAGATGGCAGAGCTTAAGAAGCAGATCCAGGAACTTCTCGACAAAGAGTTCATTCGCCCGAGCTTTTCTCCATGGGGCGCGCCAGTCTTATTTGTGAAAAAGAAGGATGGCTCGATGAGGCTTTGCATTGACTACCGGGAGTTGAACAGGGTTACAGTGAAGAATAAATACCCACTGCCGAGGATTGAGGATCTGTTTGACCAGTTGCAGGGAGCTTCGATTTTCTCCAAGATAGATCTGCGTTCGGGTTATCACCAGTTGAGGGTGAGAGGTGCTGATGTTTCGAAGACAGCTTTCAGGACTCGTTATGGTCACTACGAGTTCCTAGTGATGCCGTTCAGTCTGACGAATGCGCCAGCGATCTTCATGAATCTAATGAATCACGTATTTCAGCCGTACCTCGACCAGTTTGTGATAGTGTTCATAGATGACATTCTCGTCTACTCCAAGAGTCGGGAGGAGCATAGCAGGCATCTGACCACAGTGTTGCAGACATTGCAGAAACATAATCTATTCGCAAAGTTCAGTAAGTGCGAATTCTGGTTAGAGAAGGTGGCGTTCTTGGGCCACATTGTTTCTAGTAGTGGCATTGAGGTAGACCTGGCGAAAGTTGCAGCAGTCAGAGATTGGGTTGTGCCTCAGAATGCATCAGAGATCCGCAGTTTTCTTGGGCTAGCTGGATATTACAGGAAGTTCATTCAGGGATTCTCATCCATTGTCGTTCCACTCACAGCACTGACAAAGAAAAATGTGAAGTTTGTGTGGAGCGAGGAGTGTCAGAAGAGCTTCGATACTTTGAAGCAAGCTCTTATTTCAGCACCGGTTTTGGCCATGCCATCAGGGCCCGGCGAGTTTGTCCTTTATACCGATGCTTCGAAGCTTGGTTTAGGTGCAGTTTTGATGCAGCATGGGAGAGTGATAGCGTATGCTTCTCGAAAGCTGAAAATCCACGAGAAGAATTACCCTACCCATGATCTGGAGTTAGCGGCCGTAGTTTTTGCTTTGATGATTTGGAGGCACTATCTGTATGGAGAGAAGTGTCAGATCTTTACCGACCATAAGAGCCTCAAGTATTTCTTTACGCAGAAGGAGCTGAACATGCGTCAGAGGCGTTGGTTGGAGCTTGTGAAAAATTACGATTGTGACATTAGCTACCACCCGGGTAAAGCTAATGTAGTTGCGGATGATTTGAGCAGGAAAGTCGCAGTGATGGCTAACTTGACGATTCAGAAACCTTTTCAGATTGAGATGCAGAAGTTCGATCTTGAGACTTATCCGCGAGGTAGAGTTCCTCGTTTATCTACCTTGACTATCCAGTCCTCTCTTATTGACCGTATTCGCAGCGGTCAGGCAGCAGATGAGCAGTTGGCACAGTGGAAGAAGAGAGATGAAGCCAAGGGTAGTGTTTTGTATACAGTCAGCGACGGTATTGTGAGATACCGAGATAGGATTTGGGTTCCTAGCAGTGATTCTATCCGAGCAGTCATCTTATCAGAGGCCCATACGTCCCCGTACTCCATTCACCCTGGGAGTACGAAGATGTACAAAGATCTGCAGCTATTGTATTGGTGGCCAGGGATGAAGAAGGACATCAGACGGTTTGTATCCGAGTGCCTGACTTGCCAGTTAGTGAAGGCCGAGCATCAGAGACCAGCAGGTTTGCTCAAGCCTCTGCCTATTCCCGAGTGGAAGTGGGAGAACATTACCATGGACTTTGTGACCGGAGTGCCGAGGTCAGCCAGAGGATCGAATGCTATTTCGGTGATTGTAGATCGTCTTACCAAATCAGCGCACTTCTTGCCTATTAAGACGACTTTCACCATGATTCAGTATGCAGAGCTGTATATCCGAGAGATAGTCCGACTCCATGGTATTCCCGTTTCTATCGTATCCGACCGAGATCCCTGATTCACTTCCTCATTTTGGAAGAGTTTGCATTCGACTTTGGGTACGAAGTTGCTGTTTAGCACAGCTTTCCATCCGCAGACGGATGGGCAGTCGGAGCGAGTTATTTAGATTTTGGACGATCTTCTTCGCGCTTGCGTCATTGATTTTTCAGGGAGTTGGGAGTCGAACTTGCCACTGGTTGAGTTCACCTACAACAACAGCTTCCAGTCGTCTATAGGTATGGCTCCGTATGAAGCACTGTATGGCCGCAAGTGTAGATCTCCTGTTCATTGGGATGAAGTAGGAGAGAGAGCAGAGTTGGGTCCAGAGATTGTTCAGCAGGCAGCAGATGTAGTAGTCAAGATCCGTGGTAGGATGAGGACTGCTCAGAGCCGACAGAAGAGTTATGCCGATCAGCGGAGGAGAGACTTAGAGTTTGCAGTGGGCGATCATGTCTTCGTGAAAGTGGCACCTATGAAGGGTGTCATGAGATTTGGGAAGAAAGGGAAGCTCAGTCCGAGATTCATTGGACCGTTTGAGATCCTTGACAGAGTTGGGACGCTAGCGTATCGTGTGGCTCTTCCGCCGAATCTGGCCGGAGTACACAATGTCTTTCACATCTCCATGCTGAGAAAGTACATGGCGAACCCTTCGCATGTGCTGAATTTCGAGCCGTTGCAGCTTACTTCGAACTTATCTTATGAGGAGAGACCCGTGCAGATCCTAGACAGACAGGAGAAGAAACTTCGGAACAAGCTTGTTAAGCGAGTCAATGTCAAATGGCTCAACCATTCAGAGGAGGAGGGAGTCTGAGCCGGAGATGAGAAGTCGATACCCTGAGTTATTCGGTGAGTTCTAATTTCGAGGACGAAATTTCTTTTAAGGGGGTAAGGATTGTAGAACCCGTAAATCAGTCTACGTATAAGCCATGCATAATTCTAGATTTCTAAATTTAATTGACTTCATTGCATAATTATTTTAAATGCATTTATTTGAAGTTAATTATTTATTATTTCAGTTCAGTATATTGATTTTTAGCATTTCAGTATTTTCAGTGAGGCCGGACCGGAGTTGGAGTTTTGAGATAGAATTTAAGATTTCGAGAAATATTTCCAGAAGTTAATTTAGCCAGCAACCAAGTTCATTTAAGTTAGAAAGGGAGGTTTGGGGATTTAATTTAATTATTTTAGGTGATTAAGAAATGAACTCATTTAAGTTATTAAATTAAGGGGTTAGCTCACTAAATTATTTAAAGGATTAGTAAGGCTTTCAAGGATTATTAGTTGACTAGATAACCAACATTTCCCCTTTATTTTATTATGCATTTTTCGGCCACCCTTAGTGCTAGAATATTCATTTTCCAACTCATCAACTTTGACCAATTCTTTGCATGTAATTAGTAGGAAAATTCTAAGATTTTTGGGAGCACAATTTAATTAAATAAATGGACATATCCTAGTCTAGAACAAGAGAATTTTCGGCCACTACCTCCTAGAAGCATCCACCAACTCATTTGATATCAATTCAAAATTTAAAATTCAAAGGGGAGTGGACTTGGTCTTGATTCTTCCTTATATTGTGCACCCTTCTCCTCACCCCTCATAACCATTTTTCCCCCCCTCCCCTTTTCGAAAATTCAGAGTGAATTCACACTCATTTTCAGTAGAAAAATCGTGAGGTACCTAGCCAAAAAGAAGAGAGAAAAATCGAGAGCAAGGTAAGGTAGAAAAGAGAAGCGCTCCACCTCCTCCGTGCCGCGTCGTCGTCGTTTCGTTCGTTTTCTTTCGAAACGAAACCAGGCATGTCTAGATTTCTTTCAAACCTCAATCAAGTCATATTATCATTTATTTTTCAGTACATGATCATGTTTATTCAAGTAAAAATCTAGATCCAAGTCAAAACATTTTGAAACCACACATGCAGAATTTTCAATTTCCTTGGCAAGCTTCACGATTTCTTTTGGTTTGTGAGTTTCAGGTATTGGATCGACTCCAGGCTCCCAAGGCGACTCCTAGACACATAATAGGATGCATTAGGACCATTTTGGTCCATTAAAACCAGCCCCATGCTTGCTGGAAATTCAGAATGACAGCAAGTTCCCATAGGCGCAGATTTGTGTTTCGAAATTTCAGTTTTGTGTCAAGGGTTGTGGATCTGATCTTGGCTGCCCCAATGGCCTATAGCCATGGTTAGATCACTTCCCTAGCAAGTCTAAAACGTGACTAAGTTGCCCTTTTTGTGGCTTGGTCCATGGTTCATCGGTTTTTAATGAAAACATCACAACAGCCCCTATACCCCTTCGGCTACTTCGGTTGGACAGCTTTCGGTTCGTTTCTTTTGGTTGCTTGGTATGGATCTTGGTTGGCCTATGGCCCTTAGCCACGATTCATATCATGCTCCTAGATGTCTAGATCGTGCCATGGTCAATCAAATGGCCATTGGAATGACACGAGACATCGATCATAGCATAAACACTACACACGCATTCAAGATGCTCTCGGTTGGACCCTTCGGTTGAGTTATGGTGTGATGCGGATTGTGGCTGGCCTAGGGCCCTTAGCCATGGTTCAAATCATTCCGTGGGATGTTGGTAAGAGTCTCTGGTCGGTGGTTCACGCCCCTAATGGCCAATAGTCTCGAAACCAACGCAAGTCTTGTAGTTGCGCAGCTGCTGGAAATTACAGCATGTTGCTGTGTGGTTTAGAAGGCTCGTTTGAGTTCTTGGTTGGCTTTTAGCCCATGGCCTTGGACTGGACAGTGCCTCATTGAGTTGGGAAGGTCATGGTTTTGACCGTTTGTCATTCGGATCATTTTCGAGGTCGTACGAGAATTTACGGTGCAATGTGCCAAATTGACTCTCGAAAGAGCGTTTCGTGTTTTGGCCTCCATTCCACCTAGATTTCGACCCTATCATTTTAGGAGCATTATTTTATAATTTTTCAGCGTATTTTAATCATGACTATACGTCGGTTCGGTGTCGGTTCAGGTTGGCTCGGAGTCATGATTAAATGCGAAGTCATTAGGCGTCATAGTCGCATCTTTTGAACGTAAATTGCATAGTTGGTCAAGTTTTAGCATTTGCATGTTTTTCATGGCACAGTTAGGTTGCAGCGAGCCTGGTGACGATCCAATCCAATCCAGTTGGTAAAATTACAGGAATTTTCATTACGCCAGTTAATTATTTTACGTGCATTAAATAGAAAATGATTATTTTTGAGATTTATGCGATATGGCTTGTGGTTCATTCACTATGTGGGAGTGTTATTTTATACAGTCGTCAGTGACCGATCAGTTCAGCATGGTACCACCCGGTCGCCAGTGACCGGCCAGCTCAGTTCAGTTTCAGCCTCCCCGGTAGCCAGTTACCGATCAGTTCAGCTTAGTGTAGTGGCCACAGGCGTAAAACATAATCTCAACAGAAAATTTTACCAGATATTTCAGTACAGGCTCCAAGGAGCAAATATTTTTACAGTGATTTTCAGTTCAGTTATGCACGTATTATAATTTCTCAGTACAGATTATTTTCAGCATGCCTCATGACATGATATTTTATCTCATGCATATTTTAATTCAGATTTTTACTCTTTACTTGCGATATATGCATGCTGAGTCTTTAGGCTCACTAGACTTGATTGTTGTAGGTACTGATGAGGCCAGGGCCGAGGGCGGGGACCAGTGAGCCAGCTTGGGTCGGCAGTAGTGGCACCCGAGGACCTCAGAGCAGCAGTTGTTATTTTTTTCCGCAAACATTTTATCAGTCGTTGGATATTTTTAAATTGTGATTTTTGGTAAACTTTATTTTCTTCCGCTGCGATATTTTAAACATTGAACTTGATTCATCAGTCGATTTTATGAATGATGCCATTTAAGTTCTTTTAAAAAGAAAATTTTTTTATTTTCCGCAAATTTTCAAGCAAGGAGAATTAGGGCCTTTTACATAAGAAGTTAGGGAGCGGACTGAGTGGTTCGTCTAGCTCCAGTAGTTCCAGCCCAAGTCATACTGGAGTATATTGCAGAACTTGCGGAGGGAGACATTCCATAGAGCAATGCCAGGGAGTGACTGGTAGTTGCCATATTTGTAGACAGCCGGGACACCTTGCTAGAATTTGTCCTCAGAGGAGTTCCCGAAGATTTTAGGGAGCAGAAGACTGAGGAACAGACATAGGACACACCTGATGATAGAGTGGCAGGTATTGTTCTTTTATGATTATATTGCATAGGTATTGATATATACTAATGCATTCCCTACGATTATCTTTGACTAAGTTGCATTGAGATATGCTGTATTTGTTGAGTCTGATTGTACTGTAGTATTGATTCCCTTACTAGTTTGGAAAGAAAGATTGATATCAGATATTTCTGTGAAATATTGTATACTATAGTAAGATGAGAATGAGGTCGAGTTAGATTATGATGTACTTGTATTTCTGATTTGACCGCATTATTGATATTAATATGCTGAACAAGTACATAATTATGATAGATTCCTTTCAGGAGAGTATAAGATTCAGACCAGATAGTGTTGATGAGCAGAAATTCCACGGTAAGAATTCTAGATCTATAATTCCTTGGATATCTGTATTGTCTATGACTTGATTATTAAATAAAGGAACAGATGGTATCCTTATGTATTCAGTAGATGTACTGAAATCGAGCCTAGCATTGGCAGATTTGCCAATGATGTACGAGTTGGCTGATGATTGTCCAGATGAGATTCTGGATTTGCCTCGAATTGAAAGATAGACTTTATAATTGAATTGAGATCAGGTACGGTTTGTTTTATCAGAATTCGGTACAAAATGATATTGAATGTACAGAATGACAGAGTGTATTGAAAGAATTGAAAGATCAGTAGACGAGTACTGGCCAAGAGTTACATATGATTTAGTGCTTCTCTTGGAAATGTTCAGTTCTGTCTATAGATTGATAAATCCTATGTTCAGAGGTATTCTGATGATTTCATGCTTGTTGTATCTATGATAGCTTGATATACTTACAGCATCTGATTAACTGAATTGAATATCTGAAGATTGTATTGAATACTCTGAGAATTGTGAATATTGGATACAGATATTATTCAGATATGAAACCTGCTTGAAACAGATTGTATACAGAATGTGCGATATCTAAAGTTAGTATACCGATTGATTTTGACACAGTTGAGATCATGATCAGTAGATAAGAATAATACCGATATCAGACAGAGCAGAAATGTCATAAATGTCAGAAATTTATTTTAGTCTTAATTGACAGATTTCCATATACGATTGTTGTTTTGTGTCTGCCTGAGTATTGTTATTGTTCTAACACAATATTTGAGACAGCTTATATTGTTTGAGGACATATTATATTTGCAGATGATATATAGCAGTTGATCAAAACGACATGAAGACGTGATTGATTAGTCAGAATTTACAATATTCCCAGGAATTGCCATTTTATGAGTTTACTAAACTCACTAGATCAGTATAGATTATTGATATTATGAATCTGATTTGATAGTACTGTTATTTTGAGTCAGTGTTTGATATAGATTATTCAAACCGAATCAGAGTTGAATTCGAGAATTTCAGTAGATGAGAAATATAATCAGAATGTTCAGAGCTTAATTTCGATAATAAGAGCAGAACATTCGATCAGAGTAGCAGATATGTGATTTTGTTACTGTATGAGAATGATTATCTTGTGATGTCAAATGTTTCAGAATTGTATAAAAGAATTTGATATCGACAATCAGAACCGAATACCAGGTAGGTATTTTTCCTTAATTTATATTATTAACTGATTGTTTATACCAAATAGTTCGAATTTGAAATGACAGATAGGGTCAGAAGCGCACAGAAATGGATTCAGTAGTCGTTCAGGTAACAGAAAGTATATGATAATTCGAACAGATAGTTTTGATATAGACCGATTAAATCAGTTATGGCAGAATTTATGCTGAAATGTTGGCAGAATTTTACTGAAATGTCTGAACCGCCAATAAATGAAGATAGAAGGATAGAGATCAGAAGAATTATTACAGAATTTGTATATTTTGACTAGACATGGGGAGTATAATTCGATGAATTTCGTAATGAGATCACTATAATACTTTCCAGATTGTGATATGATATGATTGTGATTGACAGATTGTTCAATCTATATCTATTAGTTTGTACAAGATGACGTACAAATATGACCAGATGACAAAGATTGATGTCAAAGAAATGGTCAGATTGATCAGAATGTGGGGGTAGATTATATCAGATTGGATTTTTATTGAGTTTGTAATTGTGGCAGAATATACCATGAACTCATTCATATATTATCCACCGTCTGACATATAGCCAGAGTGTACTATCCGGATATTGAGAGATATCCAGGGAGTGGCAGTGCTGGATGCTAGCACCAGTTGATATGACATATTGTCGCTGTGTGAATTATTGTACGATCATAGTTATCAGATAACCAGATGGATAATGAAATAGTACAGACGATACATTGTACAGTTAGTACTGCAGATTTCTTTGGTATAAGAATAATATCTCGGAGATACCTGAGATAAGATTTGATACGGTCAGAGATATGACAAAGGAAATGTAGCTAATTCAGAAGAGAATGAAGATAGCTCAGACCAGACAGACTTAATATGCCAACGTCGGATGATGACGATTGGTAATTGGGGCCGAAGATTTAATATATCCTTGACTGGGATAAACAGATCTGATATCAGCGAATGATATTGATTTGATATGAGCTGTTGATTGGTATATACAGATGTTGTATAGCCAGTATTGTGAGATTGATTCGGTCAGAGTTATTTCGAAGGGTAATATGATATTATGCTCTTGAATTATTATTCCAATTTAGAATCACAGATCCGTACAAGAAAGATATTTCAGAATGAAGACTATTCTATTATTGAAAATACAGTAAGTTGACAGGGCCTCAAAGAGACTATCTGAAAGACAGAATTTGTCATAAGATTAAGATTTCAGAATGGATTCATTGAGATGAGTTTCTGATTTAAACTCTGTTATACGTTTCTTCCGATATATTGCTTTTCATATATGAATTGATAGATTGTTTGCGATTTCGAGGACGAAATCCTTTCTTAGAGGGGGAAAAATGTAAGGCTTGAGATTTATTAGTCTTCATTGATGTGATATTCGAAAGATATGAGTATGCATGACATGTAATGAGAGGCACTAAATGAAAAGATGAAGTGTTGCTTGAAGAAAGAGACCGCACCCGTGCCCCTTTTGATACCGCACCCGCGGTGCATGGACAGAAAGTTGGCCAATTTTACAGTAGGCTCACCGCACCTGCGGTTCTAGAGGTGCACCCGCGGTGCTGGAATGTGGGCACCCGCGGTGCGACGTGCAGCATGAAAAATAAGCCACGTTTCCTGGTGTTGCATGCAGTATATATATAAGAATTGCACGCCTTTCCTTCACAAAATTTAGAAAAGGGTTGAAGCTTTTGAGAGAAAAATCTTTACGCCTTTGTAGATTTGTGATTGTGAAAGATCAACCCATTAGAAATTTAATCCGATTTCAGTACTGTGTTCCTGTCGATGCAAGCTACAATTGGACGTAAGTTTTGTTACATTTAGACATGATTTGAATTTATGATATTGTCATAATTGAATACGAATCAGATATGATGTTTATGCTACAGTAGACATTGTATAATTGAAGTCAGATTAAAGAATAGATTGGTTATGGAATTAATATGATTTTCGAAAGATATTGATTGAGATTTGAAATCAGAGTAGTGTTGTTACTGATTTTGAATATACCGATATTGAAATTATGAGTTGTACTGGTATTGATGAATTCTGGTACTATAGTTGTGATGTTGGGATTGACGGGATTATCGAGATTTCATTGTTATGCCGTTGAAACATCAGTTGATTTAGATTGATCAGATTCAGTAATGATTTCGATTTAATCGTGATATCATTGATATGAATTAGATTGTACCTTGTTCAGATATGGATTAGATTATATACTGAATTGAGTATTGATCAGAACAGGTTTTGAATCGAATTATATACTGATATTGTATTTAAGCAATTGTCATTGCCAGACTGGTTATGGACAGATTGGAATACAAGACTTCGTCTTCGTCAGACCGGGAAGACCAAGGTATAATTCATGTTTTGTTTTGGGAAGACACAATTTAAATTAGATTCAATTTTAGTTTCCCAACAAAATCACATACTAGAATTGTTGTTTATCTTTTGATATGATTTGATTTGCTTATAGAATTATATTTAAATCTCTTGATATGACGATGTCTTGTTTATAGATTTATATTCAAGCATTGAAATAGGAGAGTATTGGCAGACTTTCTAAACTAGACGTTCGGTGGTATCGACGCTTCGGATCAGATTCAATCCGATTGTAGACATTCGATACAGACAGGACCAAAGTCTATGAATAAGACGTACAGTTACCCCGATTGGGAGGGTAGGTGAAAGACAGTGACATCTTATTCACACCGGGATCCCTAGAGTTAGAGTCGAGTCGAGTCAAGATATGAATTGAATTGAGTAGCATGCTTATTTTATTTTGATTTCAGAGATTATGGAATCCATTGTTACTGCATGCTTATTTTGATTTGGTTTCTTAGACTATGAAACCTATCGTTATGAATTTTATACATGATAATATGCTTTATGAATTATATTGTGTATATGCATGTATACATGTTTTATACTGGGATTTATTCTCACCGGAGTATCCGGCTGTTGTCTTGTTTTGTCTGTGTGCATGACAATAGGTGGGACAGGATCGGGGTCAAGAAGATGATGAGAGATCGAGATTAGAGTGGTGATTCCAGACTTGGGTGTAGACTTGGTTTAATACTTGAAATTTAGTAGTTAAACCTTAGATTAGTTTGAACGAGAAGCATGTTGTACAAGATTTGTATCATTATACTGGTTTGTATAATAGATTTATTCCATTACCTTCCGCATTTTAAAGAATAAAATTTTTAGACCCTGTTTATCTTAATTGATAATTAAATCCCAAAGATGATTAAGATGATGATTAGCGTCCGGGTCCCCACAGCAGGTGCTATACCACCAAGTCAACATCCAAGTCCGGAATCACCACTCTAATCTCGATCTCTCATTCTACTCTAGTCTGGGGATACCGGTGAATAAGAACGTAACAAGTCTCCCACCTACTACTACCAGTCGCAGTGGCGGTACGTTCTTATTTCTAGACTTTGGTCTAGCTGTATCGAATAATCTACAATAAGAACAATATCTGTATCTTAAGCACATCGATACACCAAACGTCCAGTGCCTTGGCGTATCTACCAAGACTAAGCCTATTCTGACAATGTGCAATGGGTTAGTGACAAGTCTGTCAAAATCTAACCCCTTTGTTAGTGACTCTTACTTAATAGCTCTCTGCTTTCTACTTCTAATTCAATAGAATAAACATACTCATTAAAACACAAAGGTATAAAAACAATACCATACAAGTATGTGGTTTAGGGAAACTCGAGTTAAATCTAACTCAAGTCGATCTCCCAATTAACATCCATTTATACCTTTCTCTTCTCGGTCTGATGAAGACGAAGTCTTGTATTCCAATCTGTCCATATCCAAATCTGGTAATGACAATCATATAAATAATATATCAGTATATAACTCAATTCAAGACCTGTTCTGATCAATACTCAAATTGGTATATAATCTTATCCATATCTGAACAAGGTACAATCTAATTCATATCAATGATATCACGATACAATCGAGTTCATTACTGAATCCGATCAATATCAATCTACTGATGTTTCGACGGCATAGCAATACAGTCACGATAACCCCGTCTATCTCAACATCACAGATATAATACCAGAATTCATAACCAGTACCAGTACAACTAATAATTTGAATAATAACACTACTCTGATATAGAATCTCAACTAAATCAACTCTGAAATTCATAACAATTTCATAAACAGTCAATTCTTTAATCTGACTTCAGTTATACAATGTCTACTGTAGCAGAAACATCATATCTGATTAATATTCAATTCTGACAATATCATAAATTCAAATCATGTCTAAACGTAACGAAACTTACGTCCAGTTGTAGCCTGCATCGATAGGAACACAGTACTGAAGTCGGATTCAAAAACAGACGGACGGATTTCTCACAAAAGGCGTAAGAATATTTCAATTCTTTCTTGCACTTCCCTCGGCTCTTTCCTTCATTCTCTTGGATTGCATGTAGGTAGATCTATATATATATAGATCACATTGCATGTAAGGCAAATGGCTGAATGTGCTTACTGCACGTTTCACCGCGGGTGCGCTAGGCATACTGATCATCATCCAAAATTTCAGAAACAGCGACCGCGGGTGCGCTCTGTCTTGCACCGCGGGTGCGCTGCCTCTACTGTAGTAGAACCACGGGTGCGGTCTCTCTAGCACCGCGGGTGCGCTCAATCTCCAGTAGCAACTTTCATACCCTACTGGCCATCACCGCGGGTCCGGTACTTCTTTACCGCGGGTGCGGTGTCACTTCGGTAAATAATCTCCATCTCTCTGTCCATCAACCGCGGGTGCGGTCTTGTTCGTAGCGCGGGTGCGGTTTAGACTTTATGCAACCCTTCATAATCTCATTCAGTGCCTCTCATTACATGTCATGCATACTCATATCTTCCGAATATCACATAAATGAAGACTAATAAATCTCGAGCCTTAAATTTCTCCCCCTCTAAGAAAGGATTTCGTCCTCGAAATCGCAAACAATTTATCAATTCATATATGAAAAGCACTATATCAGAAGAAATGTATAACAGAGTTTAAATCAGAAACTCAACTCAATGAATCCATTCTGAAATCTTAATCTCATGACAAATTCTGTCTTTCAGATAGTCTCTTTGAGGCCCTGTCAACTTACTGTATTTTCAATAATAGAATAGTCTTCATTCTGAAATATCTTTCTTGTACGGATCTGTGATTCTAAATTGGAATAATAATTCAAGAGCATAATATCATACTACCCTTCGAAATAACTCTGACCGAATCAATCTCCCAATACTGGCTATACAACAGCTGTATATACCAATCAACAACTCATACCAAATCAATATCATTCGCTGATATCAGATCTGTTTATCCCAGTCAAGGATATATTAAATCTTCGGCCCCAAATACCAATCGTCATCATCCGATGTTGGCGTATTAAGTCTGTCTGGTCTGAGCTATCTTCATTCTCTTCTGAATTAGCTACATTTCCTTTGTCATATCTCTAACCATATCAAATCTTATCTCAGGTATCTCCGAGATATTATTCTTATACAAAAGAAATCTGCAGTACTCACTGTATAATATATCATCTGTAACTATCTCATTACTCTTCTGATGGCTATTATCATACTATAATTCATAGGATGACAATATGTCATATTAACTAGTGCTAGCATCCAGCACTACAACTCCATAATTATCTTTTCATATCTGGATAGTACATTCTGGCTATCTGTCAGTCGGTGGATAATATATGAATGAGTTCATGGTATATTCTGCCACAATTACAAACTCAATCAAAATCCAAAATCTGATATAAATACTTCCACATTCTGATCAATCTGACCATTTCTTTGACATTGATCTTTGTCATCTTGTACAAACTAATAGATATAGATTGAACAATCTGTCAATCACAACCATATCATATCACAATCTGGAAAGTATTATAGTGATCTCATTAAGAAATTCATCGAATTATACTCCCCCTGTCTAGTCAAGACTATACAAATTCTGTAATAAATCTTCTGATCTCTATCTTTCTATCTTCATTTATTGGCGATTCAGACATTTCAGTACAAATTCTGCCAACATTTCAGCATAAATTCTGCCATAACTGATTTAATCTGTCTATATCAAAACTATATGTTCGAATTATCATCTACTTTCTGTTACCTGAACGACTACTGAATCTATTTCTGTGCGCTTCTGACCCTATCTGTCATTTCCAATTCGAACTATTTGGTATAAACAATCAGTTAATAGTATAAATTAAGGAAAAATGCCTACCTAGTATTCGGTTCTGATTGTCGATATCAAATTTTGTTATACAATTCTGAAACATTTGATATCACACGATAATCATTCTCATACAGTAACAAAATCACATATCTGCCACTTTGATCGATGTTCTGCTCTGATTATCGAATTTAAGTTCTAAACATTCTGATAAGATTTCTGATCTACTGAAATTCTCGAATTCAACTCTGATTCGGATTGAACTGTATATAATCTCAATGGTTCACATTGATCTGTATCAAATACAGCTGTAGAAATATAACAATACTCAGGCAGACACAAAATAACAATCGTATACGAAAATTTGTCAATTCAGACCAAACATAAATTTCTGACATTTCTGCTCTTTCTGATATCGTTATTATTCTTATCTAGTGATCATGATCTCAACTGTGTCAAAATCAATCGGTATACTAACTTCAGATATCGCATATTCTGAATACAATCTGTTTCAAGCAGGATTCATATCTGAATAATTCCTGTATACAATAATCATAGTTCTCAGAGTATTCAGTACAATCTTCAGATATTCGATTCAGTCAATCAGATGATATCAGTATATCACATCATCATAGATACAACGAGCATGAAATCATCAGAATATCTGTGAACATACTGAAACATGCCAAAGAGAAACATTAAATCAGATGTAACTCCTGGTCGGTACTCTTCTACTGATCTTTCAATTCTTTCAGTGTCATTCTGTACATTCAATATCATCCTGTACTGAATTCTAATAAAACAAACAGTACCTGATCTCATTTCAATTCTGAAGTCTATCTTTCAATCAGAAGCAAATCCGAAATCTCATCTGGAAATATCAGCAACTCATACATTATTGGCAAATATGCCAATTCTAGGCTCGATTTCAGTATGTCTACTGAATACATAAGGATACCATCTGTTCCTTTATGTATCAATAATCGAGTCATAAATAATACAGATATCAAAGGAATTCTAGATCTAAAATCCTTACCGTGGAATTTCTGCTCATCAACACTATCTGGTCTGAATCTTATACTCTCCTGAAAGGAATCTATCATAATTCTTTACTTGTTCAGCATATTAATATCAATAATGCAGTCAAATAAGAAATACAAGTACATCATAATCTAACTCAATCTTATTCTCATCTTACTGTAGTATACAATATTTCACAGAAATCTCTGATATCAATCTTTCTTTCCAAAAATAAGGAATCGATACTACAGTACAATCAGACTCAACAGTTACAGCATATCTCAACGCAACTCAGTCAAAGATGATCGTAGGGAATGCATTAGTATATATCAATACCTATGCAATATAATCATAAAAGAACAATACCTGCCACACTATCATCAGGTGTGTCCTATGTCTGTTCCTCGGTCTTCTGCTCCCTAAAATCTTCGGGAACTTCTCTGAGGAAAAACTCTAGCAAGGTGTCCCGGCTGTCTACAAATATGGCAACTACCAGTCACTCCCTGGCATTGCTCTGTGGAATGTCTCCCTCCTCAAGTTCTACAATATACTCGAGTACACCTCGGGCTGGAACCACTGGAGCTAGACGAACCACTCAGTCCGCTCCCTAACTTCTTGAATGGCTTCTTTCGAGCTTTCAGCAAATCTTGCTTTCCACTCATACTGCCGCGATCAAATCAGAGTGGGGATTGCTGTGTCTAGGGTTGCATCTCACACACCCTTTTTAGTTATCTAATCAGACTCGCCTCCGCTCTCTTCGCTCTACTAAAGGCATCAACAAAATGGTAAGGTCGCTGCATATTCATCAATGCAACTATCTCCAAGTTCAATCCTCTGATGAACTAATCCGCTACAACTTACTCATTCCCAAGTATATTAGGAGCAAAACGCAGTAGAGTAGAGAATATAGCAACATATTTTTCAATATTCAGTTGACCTTGTCTCAAATTCTCAAACTCTACTCTTTTATCTTTCCGGTACGAAACTGAGAAAAATCTTCGATAAAATTCAGTTCTGAATATTTCCCACGAAATCACTGTACCTCTCTGTTCTAGCATTCTTTTACTTGTAATCCACCAACTTCTGGCAGTCTCTCGTAACTGGTGGAATATCAGTTTAATTCTCTGCTCATCTGAGTAATCAAGTAAATCAAACAGTATTTCTATGTCATCAAACCAGTTCTCACAATCTTCAGACGTCTCGACCCCACTCAGAATCCGCGGCTGAAATAACTGAGATTGTAGAACCCGTATATCAGTAGACGTATAAGCCATGCATAATTCTAGATTTTTAAATTTAATTGACTTCATTGCATGATTATTTTAAATGCATTTGTTTGAAGTTAATTATTTTATTATTTAAGTTCAGTAGTTTGATTTCTTAGCATTTCAGTTATTTCAGTGAGGCCGGACCGGAGTTGGAGTTTTGAGATAGAATTTAAGATCCAGAAAATATTTCCAGAAGTTAATTTAGCCAGCAACCAAGTTCATTTAAGTTAGAAAGGGAGGTTTGAGGATTTAATTTAATTATTTGAGGTGATTAAGAAATGAACTCATTTAAATTATTTAATTAAGGGGTTAGCTCACTAAATTAATTAAAGGATTAGTAAGGCTTTTAAGGGTTATTAAATTACTAGGTAATCAATTTCTCCCTACCATTTATCATGCATTTTCGGCCACAACCCTAGAAGAACAAACTAGGACTTGCCAACTCACCTTTGACCCATTCTTGGTTGATTAGCATGCTAATTCTTTTAGCTATTTTTCCACCTTAATTAATTAATACTAGACCACTATCCTAACCCTTGTTTGGCATGATAAAATCGGCCACTATACTCTAGAATCACCCAAGAGATCATTTGATAGCAATTCAAAATTCAAAATTCAAATGCATAAAGACTTGGTCTTGATATGATCCTTATATCTTGCACCATCCTCCTCACCCCTCATAACCACTCCCCCTCCCTCACCACCGAAATACCTCATCATTCAGATCCATTTTCAGTGTAGAAAAATCGTGAGTCTTAGCTAGAGGGAAGGCAAGAAAAATCGAGAGCAAGGTAAGGTAGAAAAGAGAAGCGCTCCACCTCCTCCGTGCCGCGTCGACGTTGTTTCGTTCGTTTTCTTTCGAAACGAAACCAGGCATGTCTAGATTTCTTTCAAACCTCAATCAAGTCATATTATCATTTATTTTTCAGTACATGATCATGTTTATTGAAGTAAAAATCGAGATCCATGTCAAAACATTTTGAAACCACACATGCAGAATTTTCGATTTCCTTGGCAAGCTTCACGATTTCTTTTGGTTTGTGAGTTTCATGTATTGGATCGACTCCAGGCTCCCAAGGCGGCTTGTATACATGTAGTAGGATGCATTAGGACCATGTTGGTCCATTCAAACCAGCCCCATGCTTGCTGGAAATTCAGAATGACAGCAAGTCCCCATAGGTGCAGAAATGTTGTTCGAAAAATTCAGTTTCTTTTCATGGAGGAAGGATCTGATCTTGGCTGCCCCAAGGGCCTATAGCCATGGTTGGATCACTTCCCTAGCATTTCTAAGACGTGACTAAGTTGCTCTTTTGGTGGCTTGGTCCATGGTTCATCGGTTTTTAATAAAAACATCACAACAGCCCCTTTCCCCATTCGGCCCCTTCCATTTTTCAGCATATGGTTTCGTTTCTTTTGTTGCTTGGTATGGATCTTGGTTGGCCTATGGCCCTTAGCCACGGTTCATATCATGCTCCTAGATGTCTAGATCGTGCCATGGTCAATCAAATGGCCATTGGAATGACACGAGACATCGATCATAGCATAAACACTACACACGCATGCAGGTTGCTCCCGGTTGGACCCTTCGGTTAAGATTTGGTGTGATGCGGATTGTGGCTGGCCTATGGCCCTTAGCCATGGTTCAAATAATTCCTTGGGATGTTGGTAAGAGACTCTGGTTGGTGGTTCACGCCCCTAATGGCCGATAGTCTCGAAACCAACGCAAGTCTTGTAGTTGCGCAGCTGCTGGAAATTACAGCAAGTTGCTGTGTCGGTTCAGAGGCTCGTTCGAGTTCTTGGTTGGCTTTTAGCCCATGTCCTTGGACTGGACAGTGCTTCATTGAGTTAGGAAGGTCATGTTTTCAACCGTTTGTCATTTGGATCATTTTTGAGGTCGTACGAGAATTTACGGTGCAATGTGCCAAATTGACTCTCGAAAGAGCGTTTTGTGTTTTGGCCTCCATTCCACCTAGATTTCGACCCTATCATTTTAGGAGCATTATTTTATGATTTTTCAACGTATTTTAATCATGACTATACGTTGGTTCAGTGTCGGTTCAGGTTGGCTCGGAGTCATGATTAATTGCGAAGTCATTAGGCGTCATAGTCGCATCTTTTGAACGTAAATTGCATCGTTGGTCAAGTTTAAGCTATTGCATATTTTTCATAGCACAGTTAGGTTGCAGCGAGCCTGGGAACGATCCAATCCAATCCAGTTGGTAAAATTACAGGAATTTTCATTACGCCAGTTAATTATTTTACGTGCATTAAATAGAAAATGATTATTTTTGAGATTTATGCGATATGGCTTGTGGTTCATTCACTATGTGGGAGTGTTATTTTTTACGGTCGCCAGTGACCGATCAGTTCAGTATGGTACCACCCGGTCGCCAGTGACCGGCCAGCTCAGTTCAGTTTCAGCCTCCCCGATAGCCAGTTACCGATCAGTTCAGCTTAGTGCAGTGGCCACAGGCGTAAAACATAATCTCAACAAAAAATTTTACCAGATATTTCAGTACAGGCTCCAAGGAGCAAATATTTTTACAGTGATTTCCAGTTCAGTTATGCACGTATTATAATTGCTCAGTACAGATTATTTTCAGTATGCCTCAGGACATGATATTTTATCCCATGCATATTTTAAATTCAGATTTTTACTCGTTACCTGCGATTTATGCATGCTGAGTCTTTAGGCTCACTAGACTTGATTGTTGTAGGTACTGATGAGGCCAGGGCCGAGGGCGGGGACTAGTGAGCCAGCTTGGGTCGGCAGTAGTGGCACCCGAGGACCTCAGAGCAGCAGTTGTTATTTTTTTTCGTAAACAATTTTATCAGTCGTTGGATATTTTTAAATCGTTGTTGTTGGCAAAACTTTAATTTTCTTCCGCTGCAATATTTTGAAATATTGAACTTGATTCACCAGTGATTTTATGAATGAGGCCATTTAAGTTCTTTTAAAAAGAAAATTTTTTTTAATTTTCCGCAAATTTCAAGAAAGGAGTTTTAGGCCCTCCACAGTTGGTATCAGAGCGGTGGTTTTGTATAGGGTTTCACTACTACTGACCGCGAGAAGCTCACGAAGCCACGCCTTTGGTCTGTAAGTTTTTCAGTTCAGCTTTTGTTCAGCATTTCAGTTAAAGCATGAATTAGTTTGTCAGCATGCTTCCAGATTTTCAGTATTTCAGAGTTCATTTAAAATAAATTATGGAATTATGCATGTTAGTTACGTATGGGTTATGTTGGAACAGTATGCCCCCTAGACGCATTTTAGAGCGCAACAGAGAGGAGGAGCCTCGCCGAGAAGACAGGGAGGAGCGTAGACTAGAGGGAGACCTACCACCTCCTCCACCGCCCCCACCGGACATGAGTGCCCAGATGTTAGCTGGGATGGCACAGTTCTTCGCACAGTTTGCGGGGGGCAATGCCGCAGCCGTAGCCGCAGCCGCAGCCAGGCCGACAGGGCCCGAGGCTGTTTATGAGCGATTCATGAAGATGCGCCCGAAGGAATTCTCTGGTACATCTGACCCCATCGTTGCCGAGGGATGGATCAAATCCCTCGAGGTTATCTTCGGGTTCATGGAGCTGGGAGACGCAGACCGAGTCCGATGTGCCACCTACTTGTTCACTGGAGACGCCCGCTTATGGTGGGAAGGAGCTTCGGTAGCCCTGACATTGGCTACACTTTCTTGGACCCGCTTTACGGAGGTTTTCTACTCCAAGTATTTTGCTGAAGAGGTTCGCACCAGGCTGACCACCGAGTTCATGAGTCTGAGACAGGGGGATATGTCGGTTACGGAGTTTATCCGTAAGTTCGAGAGGGGCTGTCACTTTGTGCCCCTGATAGCGAATGATGCCAGAGCCAAGCTGATGCACTTCCTGGTGGGTTTACGGCCGATCTTGCGCCGGGATGTTAGGGTATCTGACCCTGCTACTTATGAGGTTGCCGTCTCCAAGGCCTTAGCCGCAGAGCAGGATCTGCGGGATATCGAGAGGGATCGCCAGGGCAAGCGCCCAGTCCAGGCACCGCACCGCCCTCCTCCTCATCAGCATCAGCAGCAGAATAAGAGGCCTTTTCATGGACCGCCCAGGAACCGAGGCCAGCAGCAGCAGCAGCAGCAACGGGGACGCCCAGCCCCGAGGACTCAGGAGCACCCAGTCTGTCCCAGGTGCTCACATCGCCATCCTGGAGCATGTATGGCTGGCTCAGGAAAGTGTTTTAAGTGTGGCAGTCCAGACCACATGTTGCTGCAGTGTCCTCAGAGGAATCTGCCTACCCAAGGCAGAGTTTTTGCTCTCCATGCCGCGGAAACCAACCCGGAGACTATGTTGTTGACAGGTACCTTTAAACTTTAAGTTATTCTTCGAATTTCAGCATTTTGGGAATCAGGATTTAGATTTTGAACTTAGAACTGTTATAGGATTGCATGCTCTACTCAGATTTATTTCAGAGGAATTAAGCTAGAGGAACCTTGACCTTTGCATGTCTATAAGTTTAGATCTTGTAGTGGGATTCAACTTAGAGCTCCCCTCTTTCAGGGAGAATTTTTATATCTGGTTCCGCTACCAAGGCCTTGATAGATTCAGGGGCCACTCACTCGTTTATTTCGGAGGTCTTTGCAAACTTTCTCAAGATCCAGACCATTGGGCTAGATACAGCCTTTTCAGTAGTATTGCCGTCAGGCGAGGAGATGGCAGCTACCAATGTTATCCGAGATATAGACCTTGAGCTGCAAGGTAATCTTGTTTATGCTGATCTGATTGTGCTACCGATGCCGGAATTTGACATCATCCTAGGGATGGACTGGCTATTGAGGAACAGAGTGTTGATAGACTTCCAGCGGAGATCCGTTCTTGTCCGACCGCCTGGAATGGAGCAGTTCTTATTTGAGCCGGACAGGTACTTTCCTTTACCGCACATTATTCCTTATGTTCAGGCTAGGAAACTCATGCATAGAGGGTGTCGGACATTTCTAGCAACCTTTTTATCTGTCCCCGAGGAACCCAGCCAGTCAGCCTCAGATGTTCCGATAGTTAGAGATTTCTTAGACGTTTTTCCCGAAGACATCTTTGGTATGCCACCAGAGAGAGAGGTGGAGTTTTCCATTGAGCTTATGCCAGGTACGGCTCCGATATCCAAAGCGCCGTACTGACTAGCACCGACAGAGATGGCAGAGCTTAAGAAGCAGATCCAGGAACTTCTCGACAAGGAGTTCATTCGCCCGAGCTTTTCTCCATGGGGCGCGCCAGTCTTATTCGTGAAAAAGAAGGATGGCTCGATGAGGCTTTGCATTGACTACAGGGAGTTGAACAGGGTTACAGTGAAGAATAAATACCCACTGCCGAGGATTGAGGATCTGTTTGACCAGTTGCAGGGAGCTTCGATTTTCTCCAAGATAGATCTGCGTTCTGGTTATCAACAGTTGAGGGTGAGAGATGCTGATGTTTCGAAGACAGCTTTCCGGACTCGTTATGGTCACTACGAGTTCCTAGTGATGCCGTTCGGTCTGACGAATGCGCCAGCGATCTTCATGGATCTAATGAATCGCGTATTTCAGCCGTACCTCGACCAGTTTGTGATAGTGTTCATAGATGACATTCTCGTCTACTCCAAGAGTCGGGAGGAGCACAACAGGCATCTGACCACAGTGTTGCAGACATTGCAGAAACATAAAATATTCGCAAAGTTCAGTAAGTGCGAATTCTTGTTAGAGAAGGTGGCGTTCTTGGGCCACATTGTTTCTAGCAGTGGCATTGAGGTAGACCCGGCGAAAGTTGCAGCAGTCAGAGATTGGGTTGTGCCTCAGAATGCATCAGAGATCCGCAGTTTTCTTGGGCTAGCAGGATATTACAGGAAGTTCATTCAGGGATTCTCATCCATTGCCGTTCCACTCACAGCACTGACCAAGAAAAATGTAAAGTTTGTGTGGAGCGAGGAGTGTCAGAAGAGCTTCGATACTTTGAAGCAAGCTCTTATCTCAGCACCTGTTTTGGCTGTACCGTCGGGATCTGGTGAGTTTGTCCTTTATACCGATGCTTCGAAGCTTGGTTTAGGTGCAGTTTTTATGCAGCATGGGAGAGTAATAGCGTATGCTTCTCGACAGCTGAAAATCCACGAGAAGAATTACCCTACCCATGATCTGGAGTTAGCGGCCGTAGTTTTTGCTTTGAAGATTTGGAAGCACTATCTGTATGGAGAGAAGTGTCAGATCTTTACCGACCATAAGAGCCTCAAGTATTTCTTTACGCAGAAGGAGCTGAACATGCGTCAGAGGCGTTGGTTGGAGCTTGAGAAAGATTACGATTGTGACATTAGCTACCACCCGGGTAAAGCTAATGTAGTTGCGGATGCTTTGAGCAGGAAAGTCGCAGTGATGGCTCATTTGACGATGCAGAAACCTCTTCAGATTGAGATGCAGAGGTTTGATCTTGAGACTTACCCTCGAGGTAGAGTTCCTCGTTTATCTACCTTGACTATCCAGTCCTCTCTTTTTGACCGTATTCGCAGCGGTCAGGCAGCAGATGAGCAGTTGGCACAGTGGAAGAAGAGAGATGAAGCCAAGGGCAGTGTTTTGTATTCAGTCAGCGACGGTATTGTGAGATACCGAGATAGGATATGGGTTCCTAGCAGTGATTCTATCCGAGCAGACATCTTATCAGAGGCCCATACGTCCCCGTACTCCATTCACCCTGGGAGTACGAAGATGTACAAAGATCTGCAGCTATTGTATTGGTGGCCAGGAATGAAGAAGGACATCAGGCGTTTTGTATCCGAGTGCCTGACTTGCCAGTTAGTGAAGGCCGAGCATCAGAGACCAGCAGGTTTGCTCAAGCCTCTCCCTATTCCCGAGTGGAAGTGGGAGAATGTTACCATGGACTTTGTGACCGGATTGCCGAGGTCAGCCAGAGGATCGAATGCTATCTGGGTGATTGTAGATCGTCTTACCAAATCAGCGCACTTCTTGCCTATTAAGACGACTTTCACCATGGTTCAGTATGCAGAGCTGTATATCCGAGAGATAGTCCGACTCCATGGTATTCCAGTTTCTATCGTATCCGACAGAGATCCCAGATTCACTTCCTCGTTTTGGAAGAGTTTGCATTCGACTTTGGGTACGAAGTTGCTGTTTAGCACAGCTTTCCATCCGCAGACAGATGGACAGTCGGAGCGAGTTATTCAGATCTTAGAGGATCTTCTCCGGGCTTGCGTCATTGATTTCTCTGGGAGTTGGGAGTCGAACTTACCATTGGTAGAGTTCACCTATAACAACAGTTTCCAGTCGTCTATAGGTATGGCTCCGTATGAGGCGCTGTATGGCCGCAAGTGTAGATCTCCTGTTCATTGGGATGAAGTAGGAGAGAGAGCAGAGTTGGGTCCAGAGATTGTTCAGCAGGCAGCAGATGTAGTAGTCAAGATCCGTGATAGAATGAGGACTGCTCAGAGCCGACAGAAGAGTTATGCCGATCAGCGGAGGAGAGAGTTAGAGTTTGCAGTGGGCGATCATGTCTTCGTGAAAGTGGCACCTATGAAGGGTGTCATGAGATTTGGCAAGAAAGGGAAGCTCAGTCCGAGATTCATTGGACCGTTTGAGATCCTCGACAGAGTTGGGACGCTAGCGTATCGTGTGGCTCTTCCGCCAAATCTGGCCGGAGTACACAATGTCTTTCACGTCTCCATGCTGAGGAAGTATATGGCAAATCCTTCGCATGTGCTGAATTTCGAGCCGTTGCAGCTTTCTCCGAACTTATCTTATGAGGAGAGACCCGTGCAGATCCTAGACAGACAGGAGAAGAAACTTCGGAACAAGCTCGTTAAGCGAGTCAAAGTCAAATGGCTCAACCATTCAGAGGAGGAAGCTACGTGGGAGTCTGAGCCGGAGATGAGAAGTCGATACCCTGAGTTATTCGGTGAGTTCTAATTTCGAGGAAGAAATTTATTTAAGGGGGCAAGGATTGTAGAACCCGTATATCAGTAGACGTATAAGCCATGCATAATTCTAGATTTTTAAATTTAATTGACTTCATTGCATGATTATTTTAAATGCATTTGTTTGAATTTAATTATTTTATTATTTCAGTTCAGTAGTTTGATTTCTTAGCATTTCAGTTATTTCAGTGAGGCCGGACCGGAGTTGGAGTTTTGAGATAGAATTTAAGATCCAGAAAATATTTCCAGAAGTTAATTTAGCAAGCAACCAAGTTCATTTAAGTTAGAAAGGGAGGTTTGAGGATTTAATTTAATTATTTGAGGTGATTAAGAAATGAACTCATTTAAATTATTTAATTAAGGGGTTAGCTCACTAAATTAATTAAAGGATTAGTAAGGCTTTTAAGGGTTATTAAATTACTAGATAATCAATTTCTCCCTACCATTTATCATGCATTTTCGGCCACAACCCTAGAAGAACAAACTAGGACTTGCCAACTCACCTTTGACCCATTCTTGGTTGATTAGCATGCTAATTCTTTTAGCTATTTTTCCACCTTAATTAATTAATACTAGACCACTATCCTAACCCTTGTTTGGCATGATAAAATCGGCCACTATACTCTAGAATCACCCAAGAGATCATTTGATAGCAATTCAAAATTCAAAATTCAAATGCATGAAGACTTGGTCTTGATATGATCCTTATATCTTGCACCATCCTCCTCACCCCTCATAACCACTCCCCTCCCTCACCACCGAAATACCTCATCATTCAGATCCATTTTCAGTGTAGAAAAATCGTGAGTCTTAGCTAGAGGGAAGGCAAGAAAAATCGAGAGCAAGGTAAGGTAGAAAAGAGAAGCGCTCCACCTCCTCCGTGCCGCGTCGACGTTGTTTCGTTCGTTTTCTTTCGAAACGAAACCAGGCATGTCTAGATTTCTTTCAAACCTCAATCAAGTCATATTATCATTTATTTTTCAGTACATGATCATGTTTATTCAAGTAAAAATCGAGATCCATGTCAAAACATTTTGAAACCACACATGCAGAATTTTCGATTTCCTTGGCAAGCTTCACGATTTCTTTTGGTTTGTGAGTTTCAGGTATTGGATCGACTCCAGGCTCCCAAGGCGGCTTGTATACATGTAGTAGGATGCATTAGGACCATGTTGGTCCATTCAAACCAGCCCCATGCTTGCTGGAAATTCAGAATGACAGCAAGTCCCCATAGGTGCAGAAATGTTGTTCGAAAAATTCAGTTTCTTTTCATGGAGGAAGGATCTGATCTTGGCTGCCCCAAGGGCCTATAGCCATGGTTGGATCACTTCCCTAGCATGTCTAAGACGTGACTAAGTTGCCCTTTTGGTGGCTTGGTCCATGGTTCATCGGTTTTTAATAAAAACATCACAACAGCCCCTTTCCCCATTCGGCCCCTTCCATTTTTCAGCATATGGTTTCGTTTCTTTTGTTGCTTGGTATGGATCTTGGTTGGCCTATGGCCCTTAGCCACGGTTCATATCATGCTCCTAGATGTCTAGATCGTGCCATGGTCAATCAAATGGCCATTGGAATGACACGAGACATCGATCATAGCATAAACACTACACACGCATGCAGGTTGCTCCCGGTTGGACCCTTCGGTTAAGATTTGGTGTGATGCGGATTGTGGCTGGCCTATGGCCCTTAGCCATGGTTCAAATCATTCCTTGGGATGTTGGTAAGAGACTCTGGTCGGTGGTTCACACCCCTAATGGCCGATAGTCTCGAAACCAACGCAAGTCTTGTAGTTGCGCAGCTGCTGGAAATTACAGCAAGTTGCTGTGTCGGTTCAGAGGCTCTTTCGAGTTCTTGGTTGGCTTTTAGCCCATGGCCTTGGACTGGACAGTGCCTCATTGAGTTAGGAAGGTCGTGTTTTTGACCGTTCGTCATTTGGATCATTTTTGAGGTCGTACGAGAATTTACGGTGCAATGTGCCAAATTGACTCTCGAAAGAGCGTTTCGTGTTTTGGCCTCCATTCCACCTAGATTTCGACCCTATCATTTTAGGAGCATTATTTTATGATTTTTCAGCATATTTTAATCATGACTATACGTCGGTTCAGTGTCGGTTCAGGTTGGCTCGGAGTCATGATTAATTGCGAAGTCATTAGGCGTCATAGTCGCATCTTTTGAACGTAAATTGCATCGTTGGTCAAGTTTAAGCTATTGCATATTTTTCATAGCACAGTTAGGTTGCAGCGAGCCTGGGAACGATCCAATCCAATCCAGTTGGTAAAATTACAGGAATTTTCATTACGCCAGTTAATTATTTTACGTGCATTAAATAGAAAATGATTATTTTTGAGATTTATGCGATATGGCTTGTGGTTCATTCACTATGTGGGAATGTTTTTTTTTACGGTCGCCAGTGACCGATCAGTTCAGTATGGTACCACCCGGTCGCCAGTGACCGGCCAGCTCAGTTCAGTTTCAGCCTCCCCGGTAGCCAGTTACCGATCAGTTCAGCTTAGTGCAGTGGCCACAGGCGTAAAACATAATCTCAACAGAAAATTTTACCAGATATTTCAGTACAGGCTCCAAGGAGCAAATATTTTTACAGTGATTTCCAGTTCAGTTATGCACGTATTATAATTGCTCAGTACAGATTATTTTCAGTATGCCTCAGGATATGATATTTTATCCCATGCATATTTTAAATTCAGATTTTTACTCGTTACCTGCGATTTATGCATGCTGAGTCTTTAGGCTCACTAGACTTGATTGTTGTAGGTACTGATGAGGCCACGGCCGAGGGCGGGGACCAGTGAGCCAGCTTGGGTCGGCAGTGGTGGCGCCCGAGGACCTCAGAGCAGCAGTTGTTATTTTTTTTCGTAAACAATTTTATTAGTCGTTGGATATTTTTAAATCGTTGTTGTTGGCAAAACTTTGATTTTCTTCCGCTGCAATATTTTGAAATATTGAACTTGATTCACCAGTGATTTTATGAATGAGGCCATTTAAGTTCTTTTGAAAAGAAAATTTTTTTTAATTTTCCGCAAATTTCAAGAAAGGAGTTTTAGGCCCTTCACAGAAATTCTTCCAACTGTATTTCCATCTGAGTTTCTGATACATCTATCTGCTCAGTCGAAGTACTACCCCTTTCTGGAATTCTCCGTGGAGGTATATCTGCTCATCAAAACATTAGTACTCAAATACTACAAATTTGTTCCAATCTTTCTCGGATCATCTTACTGCTGATCATGAATCAGATCTGATTCATACTCAATAATACATAATACCAACTCAAATCAGATAATCAGGTAAACATATATTTCAAAGCAGTAAATCATAGTATCATGCTAGCATACATAATGTAAATCAACATTAAAATAAATCTCATGCTAGCAATCACATGCAAGGAAAGAAAACGCACTCTACCCCGCTCATTCTCTTCTATCTCAGTCTAAAGGATCTATCGCTCTGATACCACCTGTTGTGGGGACCCGGACGCTAATCATCATCTTTATCATCTTTGGGATTTAATTATCAATTAAGATAAACAGGGTCTAAAAATTTTTTTCTTTAAAATGCGGAAGGTAATGGAATCAATCTATTATACAAACCAGTATAATGATACAAATCTTGTACAACATGCTTCTAGTTAAAACTAATCTAAGGTTTAACTACTAAATTTCAAGTATTAAACCAAGTCTACATCCAAGTCCGGAATTGCCACTCTAATCTCGATCTCTCATCATCTCTTCTTGACCCCGATCTTGTCCCACCTGTTGTCATGCACACATACAAACAAGACAACAGCCGGATACTCCGGTGAGAATAAATCCCAGTATAAATAATGTATACATGCAGTTAACTGAATTAACATAAAAGCATAAATTATATCTTATCACATGTAGCATAATAAAACAACATGTATCAATATCAGTCGTTAAATAAAACATGAATCGTAATCTACGAAACATAAATCAATACGAATCTGTAATTCAAGTTCTAGTCTCGATATCTAAGACTCGACTCATCTCTCATTCTACTCTAGTCTAGGGATCCCGGTGAGAAGAACGTAACAAGTCTCCCACCTACTACTACCAGTCGCAGTGGCGGTACGTTCTTATTTCTGGACTTTGGTCTAGCTGTATCGAATAATCTACAATAAGAACAATATCTGTATCTTAGGCACATCGATACACCAAACGTCCAATGTATTGGCGTATCTACAAGACTAAGCCTATTCTGACAATGTGCAATGGGTCAGTGACAAGTCTGTCAAAATCTAACCCCTTTGTCAGTGACTCTTACTTAATAGCTCTCTGCTTTCTACTTCTAATTCAATAGAATAAACATACTCATTAAAACACAAAGGTATAAAAACAATACCATACAAGTATGTGGTTTAGGGAAACTCGAGTTAAATCTAACTCAAGTCGATCTCCCAATTAACATCCATTTATACCTTTCTCTTCTCGGTCTGATGAAGACGAAGTCTTGTATTCCAATCTGTCCATATCCAAATCTGATAATGACAATCATATAAATACCATATAAGTATATAACTCAATTCAAGACCTGTTCTGATCAATACTCAAATTGGTATATAATCTGATCCATATCAGAACAAGGTACAATCTAATTCATATCAATGATATCATGATACAATCGAAATCATTACTGAATCTAATCAATATCAATCTACTGATGTTTCAACGGCATAGCAATACAGTCACGATAACCCCGTCTATCTCAACATCACAGATATAATACCAGAATTCATAACCACTACCAGTACAACTCATAATTTGAATAATAACACAACTCTGATATAGAATATCAACTAAATCAACTCTGAAATTCATAAAAATTTCATAAACAGTCTATTCTTTAATCCGACTTCAGTTATACAATGTCCACTGTAGCAAAAACATCATATCTGATTCATATTCAATTCTGACAATATCATAAATTCAAATCATGTCTAAACATAACGAAACTTACGTCCAGTTGTAGCCTGAAGTCGGATTCAATTCTGAGTATGCATGACATGTAATGAGAGGCACTGAATGAGATTATGAAGTGTTGCATAAAGTCTAGACCGCACCCGCGCTACGAACAAGACCACACCCGCGGTTGATGGACAGAGAGTTGGAGATTATTTACAGAAGTGACACCGCACCCGCGGTGAAGAAGTACCGCACTCGCGACTGCTAGTAGTAGGTGGGAGACTTGTTACGTTTTTATTCACCGGGATCCCTAGATTAGAGTAGAATGAGAGATGAGTCGAGTCTTAGATATCGAGACTAGAACTTGAATTACAGATTCGTATTGATTTATGTTTCGTAGATTACGATTCATGTTTTATTTAAAGACTGATATTGATACATGTTGTTTTATTATGCTACATGTGATAAGATATAATTCATGCTTTTATGTTAATTCAGTTAACTGCATGTATACATTATTTATACTGGGATTTATTCTCACCGGAGTATCCGGCTATTATCTTGTTTGTATTTGTGCATGACAACAGGTGGGACAAGATTGGGGTCAAGAAGATGATGAGAGATCGAGATTAGAGTGGTGATTCCGGACTTGGATGTAGACTTGGTTTAATACTTGAAATTTAGTAGTTAAACCTTAGATTAGTTTGAACTAGAAGCATGTTGTACAAGATTTGTATCATTATACTGGTTTTTATAATAGATTGATTCCATTACCTTCCGCATTTTAAAGAAAAAAATTTTTAGACCCTGTTTATCTTAATTGATAATTAAATCCCAAATATGATTAAGATGATGATTAGCGTCCGGGTCCCCAACACAGGTGGTATCAGAGCGATAGATCCTTTAGACTGAGATAGAAGAAAATGAGCGGGGTAGAGTGAGTTTTCTTTCCTTGCATGTGATTGCTAGCATGAGATATATTTTAATGTTGACTTACATTGTGTGTGCTAGCATGACATTATGCTTTACTTCTTTAAAATACATGTTATCTAATTTTCTTATTTGAATTGGTAATATGTATTATTGAGTATGAACCAGATCTGATTCATGATCAGCAGTAAGATGATCAGAGAAAGATTGGAACAAATTTGTAGTATTTGAGTACTAATGTTTTGATAAGCAGATATACCTCCACGGAGGATTCCAGAAAGGGGTAGTACTTCGACTGAACATATAGATATATTAGAAACTCAGATGGAAATACAGTTGGAAGAATTTCAGTTATTTCAGCCGCCGATTCTGAGTGGGGTCGAGTCGTCTGAAGATTGTGAGAACTGGTTTGATGACATAGAAATACTGTTTGATTTACTTGATTATTCAGATGAGCAGAGAATTAAAATGATATTCCACCAGTTACGAGAGACTGCCAGAAGTTGGTGGATTACAAGTAAAAGAATGCTAGAACAGAGAGGTACAGTGATTTCGTGGGAATATTCAGAACTGAATTTTATCGAAGATTTTTCTCACTTTCGTACCGGAAAGATAAAAGAGTAGAGTTTGAGAATTTGAGACAAGGTCAACTGAATATTGAAAAATATGTTGCTAAATTCTCTACTCTACTGCGTTTTGCTCCTCATGTAATTGAGAATGATGAAGCTGTAGCAGATTAGTTCATCAGAGGATTGAACTCGGAGATAGTTGCATTGATGAATATGCAGCGACCTTACCATTTTGTTGATTCCTTGAGTAGAGCGAAGAGAGCGGAGGCGAGTCTGATTAGACAACTAAAAAGGGTGTGTGCGATGCAACCCCAGGTACAACAATCTTCTCTTAGATTTGATAAAGGCAGCACGAGTGGAAAGCAAGATTTGCTGAAAGCTCGAAAGAAGCCATTCAAGAAGTTAGGGAGGGGACTAAGTGGTTCGTCTAGCTCCAGTGGTTCCAGCCCGAGTTGTACTGGAGTATATTGTAGAATTTGCGGAGGGAGACATTCCACAGAGCAATGCCAGGGAGTGACTGGTAGTTGCCATATTTGTAGACAGCCAGGACACTTTGCTAGAGTTTGTCCTCAGAGAAATTCCCGAAGATTTTAGGGAGCAGAAGACCGATAAACAGACATAGGACACACCTGATGATAGAGTGGCAGGTATTGTTCTTTTATGATTATATTGCATAGGTATTGATATATACTAATGCATTCCCTACGATCATCTTTGACTGAGTTGCATTGAGATATGCTATATCTGTCGAGTCTGATTGTACTGTAGTACTGATTCCCTTACTTGTTGGGAAAGAAAGATTGATATCAGGGATTTCTGTGAAATATTGTATACTACAGTAAGATGAGAATAAGATTCAGTTAGATTATGATGTACTTGTGTTTTCTAAGTTGACTGCATTATTGATATTAATATGCTGAACAAGTACAGAACTATTATAGATTCCTTTCAGGAGAGTATAAAATTCAGACCAGATATGGCTGATGAGTAAAGATTTCACGGTAAGGATTCTAGATTTAGAATTCCTTTGTTATCTGTATTGTCTATGACTCGATTGATACAGGAAGGAGCAAATGGTATCCTTATGTATTCAGTAGACATACTGAAATCGAGCCTAGAATTGGCATATTTGCCAATAATGTATGAGTTGCTGATATTTCCAGATGAGATTTCGGATTTGCTTCTGATTGAAAGATAGACTTCAGAATTGAAATGAGATCAGGTACTATTTGTTTTATTAGAATTCAGTACAGGATGATATTGAATGTACAGAATGACACTGAAAGAATTGAAAGATCAGTAGAAGAGTACCGACCAGGAGTTACATTTGATTTAATGTTTCTCTTTGGCATGTTTCAGTATGTTCATAGATATTATGATGATTTCATGCTTGTTGTATCTATGATAGCTTGATATACTTACAGCATCTGATTGAATGAATTGAATATTTGAAGATTGTATTGAATACTCTGAGAACTGTGATTATTGTATACAGAAATTATTCAGATATGAATCCTGCTTGAAACAGATTGTATTCAGAATATGCGATATCTGAAGTTAGTATACCGATTGATTTTGACACAGTTGAGATCATGATCAGTAGATAAGAATAATACCGATATCAGACAGCGCAGAAATGTCAGAAATGTCAAAAATTTATGTTTGGTCTGAACTGACAGATATTCGTATACGATTGTTATTTTTGTGTCTGCCTGAGTATTGTTATATTTCTACAGCCGTATTTGATACAGATCAATGTGAACCGTCGAGATTATATACAGTTCAATCCGAAACAGAGTTGAATTTGAGAATTTCAGTAGATCAGAAATATAATCAGAATGTTCAGAGCTTAATTTCACTAATCAGAACAGAGCATCAATCAGAGTGACAGATATGTGATTTTACGGTATGAGAATAATTATCTTGTGATTTTAAATGTTTCAGAATTGTACAATAGAATTTGATATCGATAGTCAGCACCGAATACCAGGTAGGTATTTTTTTTAAAAAATTTATATTATTAACTGATTGTTTATACCAAATAGTTCGAATTGGAAATGACAGATAGGGTCAGAAGCACACAGAAATGGATTCAGTAGTCGTTCAGGTAACAGAAAGTGTATGATAATTCGAACAGATAGTTTTGATATAGACAGATTAAATCAGTTATGGCAGAATTTATGCTGAAATGTTGGCAGAATTGTACTGAAATGTCTAAACCGCCAATAAATGAACATAGAAAGATAGAGATCAGAAGATTTATTACAAAATTTTTATATTCTGACTAGACATGGGGAGTATAATTCGATGAATTTCGTAATGAGATCACTATAATACTTTCCAGATTGTGATATGATATGATTGTGATTGACAGATTGTTCAATCTATATCTATTATTTTGTACAAGATGACGTACAAACATGACCAGATGACAAAGATCGATGTCAAAGAAATGGTCAGATTGATCAGATATGATGTTTCTGCTACAGTAGACATTGTATAACTGAAGTAGGATTAAAGAATAAACTGTTTATGAAATTGTTATGAATTTCAGAGTTGATTTAGTTGAGATTCTATATCAGAGTTGTGTTATTATTCAAATTATGCGTTGTACTGGTACTGGTTATGAATTCTGGTATTATATCTGTGATATTCAGATAGACGGGGTTATCGTGACTGTATTGCTATGCCGCCGAAACATCAGTAGATTGATATTGATCAGATTCAGTAATGATTTCGATTGTATAGTGATATCATTGAGATGAATTAGATTGTACCTTGTTCAGATATGGATCAGATTATATACCAATTTGAGTATTGATCAAAACAGGTCTTGAATTGAGTTATATACTGATATGGTATTTATATGATTGTCATTATCATATTTTGATATGGACAGATTGGAATACAAGACTTCGTCTTCATCAGACCGAGAAGAGAAAGGTATAAATGGATGTTAATTGGGAGATCGACTTGAGTTAGATTTAACTCGAGTTTCCCTAAACCACATACTTGTAAGGTATTGTTTTTATACCTTTATGTTTTAATGAGTATGTTTATTCTATTGAATTAGAAGTAGAAAGCAGAGACCTATTAAGTAAGAGTAACTGACAAAGGGGTTAGATTTTGACAGACTTGTCACTGACCCTTTGCACATTGTCAGAATAGGCTTAGTCTTGGTAGACACGCCAAGGCACTGGACGTTTGGTGTATCGATGTGCTTAAGATACAGATATTGTTCTTATTGTAGATTATTCGATACAGCTAGACCAAAGTCCAGAAATAAGAACGTACTGCCACTGCGACTGGTAGTAGTAGGTGGGAGACTTGTTACGTTCTTATTCACCGGGATCCCTAGACTAGAGTAGAATGAGAGATGAGTCGAGTCTTAGATATCGAGACTAGAACTTGAATTACAGATTCGTATTGATTTATGTTTCGTAGATTACGATTCATGTTTTATTTACAGACTTGTATTGATACATGTGATAAGATATAATTCATGCTTTTATGTTAATTCAGTTAACTGCATGTATACATTATTTATACTGGGATTTATTCTCACCGGAGTATTCGGCTGTTGTCTTGTTTGTATGTGTGCATGACAACAGGTGGGACAAGATCGGGGTCAAGAAGATGATGAGAGATCGAGATTATTCTGGTGATTCCGGACTTGGATGTAGACTTTGTTTAATACTTGAAATTTAGTAGTTAAACATTAGATTAGTTTGAAATAGAAGCATGTTGTACAAGATTTGTATCATTATACTGGTTTGTATAATAGATTGATTCCATTACCTTCCGCATTTTAAAGAAAAAAATTTTTAGACCCTGTTTATCTTAATTGATAATTAAATCTCAAAGATGATTAAGATGATGATTAGCGTCCGGGTCATACCATACAAGTATGTGGTTTAGGGAAACTCGAGTTAAATCTAACTCAAGTCGATCTCCCAATTAACATCCATTTATACCTTTGTGTTTTAATGAGTATGTCTATTCTATTATTGAAAATACAGTAAGTTGATAGGGACTCAAAGAGACTATCTGAAAGACAGAATTTGTCATAATATTAAGATTTCAGAATGGATTCATTGAGATGAGTTTCTGATTTAAACTCTGTTATACATTTCTTCCGATATAGTGCTTTTCATATATGAATTGATAGATTGTTTGCGATTTCGAGGACGAAATCCTTTCTTAGAGGGGGAGAAATGTAAGGCTTGAGATTTATTAGTCTTCATTGATGTGATATTCGGAAGATATGAGTATGCATGACATGTAATGAGAGGCACTAAATGAAAAGATGAAGTGTTGCTTGAAGAAAGAGACCGCACCCACGCCTCTTTTGATACCGCACCCGCGGTGCATGGACAGAAAGTTGGCCAATTTTACAGTAGGGTCACCGCACCCGCGGTTCCAGAGGCAGCGCACCCGCGGTGCTGCTACAGTGAGGTCAGCGCACCCGCGTTATAGGACTAAGCGCACCCGCGGTCGAAGCTTTCGGAAAAGTTGATGTATATCATTACACTGAGCGCACCCGCGGTGATGGAATGAGCGCACCCGCGGTCCGACGTGCAGCATAAAAAATAAGCCACGTTTCCTAGTGTTGCATGCAGTATATATATAAGAATTGCACGCCTTTCCTTCACAAAATTCGGAAAAGGTTTGAAGCTTTTGAGAGAAAAATCCTTATGCCTTTGTAGATTTGTGATTGTGAAAGATCAACCCGTTAGAATTTTAATCCGATTTCAGTACTGTGTTCCTATCGACGCAGGCTACAACTGGACGTAAGTTTTGTTACATTTAGACATGATTTGAATTTATGATATTGTCAGAATTGAATACGAATCAGATATGATGTTTATGCTACAGTAGACATTGTATAATTGAAGTCAGATTAAAGAATAGATTGGTTATACAATTGTTATGATTTTCGAAAGATATTGATTGAGATTTGAAATCAGAGTAGTGTTGTTACTGATTTTGAATATACCGATATTGAAATTATGAGTTGTACTGTATTGATTATGAATTCTGGTACTATAGTTGTGATGTTGGGATTGACGGGATTATCGAGATTTCATTGTTATGCCGTTGAAACATCAGTTGATTTAGATTAATCATATTCAGTAATGATTTCGATTGAATCGTGATATCATTGATATGAATTAGATTGTACCTTGTTCAGATATGGATCAATTTATATACTGAATTGAGTATTGATCAGAACAGGTTTTGAATCGAATTATATACTGATATTGTATTTATGCAATTGTCATTGCCAGACTGTTTATGGATAGATTGGAATACAAGACTTCGTCTTCGTCAGACCGGGAAGACAAAGGTATAATTCATGTTTTGTTTTGGGAAGACACAACTCAAATGAGATTCAATTTGAGTTTCCCAACAAAATCACATACTAGAATTGTTGTTTATCTTTTGATATGATTTGATTTGCTTATAGAATTATATTTAAATCTCTTGATATGACGATGTCTTGTTTATAGATTTATATTCAAGCATTGAAATAGGAGATTCATTGACAGACTTGCTAAACTAGACGTTCAGTGGTATCGACGCTTCGGATCAGATTCAATCCGATTGTATACATTCGATACAGACAGGACCGAAGTCTATGAAAAAGACGTACAGTTACCCCGATTGGGAGGGTAGGTGACAGACAATGACGTCTTATTCACACCGGGATCCCTAGAGTTAGAGTCGAGTCGAGTCAAGATATGAATTGAATTGAGTAGCATGTTTATTTTATTTTGATTTCAGAGATTATGGAATCCATTGTTACTGCATGCTTATTTTGATTTGGTTTCCTAGACTATGAAACCTATCGTTATGAATTTTATGCATGATAATATGCTTTATGATTTATATTGTGTATATGCATGTATGCATGTTTTATACTGGGATTTATTCTCACCGAAGTATCCGGCTGTTGTCTTGTTTTGTATGTGTGTATGACAACAGGTGGGACAGGATCGGGGTCAAGAAGATGATGAGAGATCGAGATTAGAGTGGTGATTCCGGACTTGGATGTAGACTTGGTTTAATACTTGAAATTTAGTAGTTAAACCTTAGATTAGTTTGAACGAGAAGCATGTTGTACAAGATTTGTATTATTATACTGGTTTGCATAATAGATTGATTCCATTACCTTCCGCATTTTAAAGAAAAAAATTTTTAGACCCTGTTTATCTTAATTGATAATTAAATCCCAAAGATGATTAAGATGATGATTAGCGTCCGGGTCCCCACAAGAACCATCTACTCCAGCAGCCACAACTGCCTTAGCTGCTGTAAGAACAGAACCAACTGGTTTAGTTGAGAAGGTTGCTGATCAACTAAGCAATAGTGCTATGTCATTGTTCATCAAGAAATTTGGAAGGTTCATGAGGAAGAATCAAGGGAACTACCAGAAGCATTATCAGAGAAACAATTCTAAAGAGGAATCAAATGCTTGCTACAACTGTGGCAAACCTGATCACTTCATTGTTGACTGTACCAAACCCAAGAAGGACAGTTATGGCTCGACTGAAAGAAAGAAGAAGTCATATGAGCACAAAAGGAGACCCAAGGATGATAAGAAATCTTTCAGGAAGAAGCATGAGGTACTCTTAGCTGAAGAGAGTAAATATAAATGGGCAGAAACTGACAGCGAATAGTCAGAGCCAGAAATCTCATGCAGTTCCAGTGATGGTGAAGAGGAAGTGAAGTGTCTAATGGCTGGTGATACAGAAGTGTAGTCGAGCAGTCAACAAGTATTTGACTTCCCCTCAACTGATTTCACTAGAGAAGAACTTATTTCAACTCTTCATGACATGGTTAATGAGTACCAAAAGCTTACCTTATCTTTTGAAAAGACCAAAGCAAAGCAAACTGATCCCATAGACAATAAAACTAAAACTGATGAATCAGTTGATGAGTTGAGTTTAAGAAGGGAGATTGCTGAGCTCAATGCTGAAAGAAGCAGGAATCAATCAATGATTCAGAAGTTGATGCTTGAAAATTTAAAGCAAACTGAGCTTATTCAGGGTTGGAACAAATCATCTGCTGCATTAACTGATATACAGAACTCTCATAAATCAGTTACTGATAAAACTGGTTTAGGGTTCAGTAACAAAGATGAAATGCCTTCCAGTGATACTCAACCAAAACCGAATATGGTCAAAGAGAAATACATTCACTTTGTCAAATCAGTTATGGTACAAGAGCAACCTGAGCCAAGTAAACTGGTTGAATAGGCTACTGAAAGTACGAACAAGGCTACAAGATATGGTATTGGATATAGCCCAAATGTTTTAACTGACATAAGCAGTCAGTCGTCAAAAAGATTCAGCAGGAATTATTCAAATGGCTACTCCAATTACTATAACAACAAGCCAGTTCAGAAAAGATATCGGCTGAACAATCAGTTGAACAAAGCTAAATCACATGTTGTCTCATCTGCACACTACACACCTACCACACACAAATCAAGAAAGACAATCTGGAATACAGCAACTGGACAGTCAGTTAGACTGATCAAAGTCTGGATTCCTAAAGGACTAATCAATGTAGTACCCAAATAACTAAGGGTACCAAAATTATATCTTGTGTGTGATGGCAGGTAACAGGTACAAGCAAGGAATCAATCTGGTACTTGGATAGTGGATGCTCATGACACATGACGGGAGATGCAAACTTTTTATCTCAACTGATCAAGTACACTGGACCAAACATCATTTTCGGAGATAATTGTAAAGGTAAAATCGTGGGTAAGGGTAAGCTTATCCATGTTAATTTTATCATTAATGATGTTTTATTAGTTGAGAATCTCAAGTATAATCTGATTAGCATTAGTCAGTTATGCGATAATGGATTCTCAGTTCAGTTTGACAAACATTCGTGTTTAGTCAAAAACTCAACTGATGAGGTCATCCTAACTGGCAAACGGTGTGGAAACACTTACAAAGTCAGTTGGAATAATCAACCTTATGCACCAGTATGTTTTATTGCTTCAAAATCTTCTAAAAACCGGTTGTGGCATAAGAGATTAAATCACCCGAACTTTAAATCCATTGCATATCTGAGTAATCACGATCTTGTCACTGGTTTGCCCAAAATGGATTTTACCAAAGATAAAATTTGTTCAGCATATCAGTTTGGTAAACGAGTTAAATCTTCTTTTAAAAACAAGGGCATTAAATTTTATTCCCGATGATTAAAGCTGTTACATATGGATCTATTTGGTCCAATACAAGTCATGAGCTTAGGGGGAATGAAATACACATTGGTGGTTGTGGATGATTTTTCAAGATTTACTTGGGTTATTTTTCTAAAATCCAAAGACCAAACTGCTGCAAAACTGATTAAGCTTTTCAAAAGACTATTAAATGAGAAATCAGTTGGAATTGATAGAATCAGATCCGATCGAGGAACTGAATTCATCAATAAAATTCTTTCAAATTTTTTAAAGAATGCTGGAATTAAGCATGAGCTCTCAGCAGCTAGAACTCCTCAGCAAAATGGTGTAGCTGAGAGGAGAAACCGGACCCTCAAAAAAGCTGCTAGAACAATTCTTGCTGATTCTGGCATTTCTCAAAGGTTTTGGGCAGAGGCAGTAAACACTGCGTGTTACACTCATAACAGATCGATGATTAATAAAAATCATTTGAAAACAACTTATGAGATCTGGCACGGACGAAAAAGTGTGGTTTCTTACTTCAAAATATTCGGCTGCAGATTTTTTATTCTTGACAATGGCAAAAATCATTTAAAAGCCTTTGATGCTAAATCTGCAGAGGGAATATTTTTGAGATACTCATCAGTCAACAAAGCATATAGAGTGTTTAACAAGAGCACACTAAATGTTGAAGAGTCTATACATGTTGTTTTTGATGAAATCGTATTAGCTAACAAGCCAACTGATCCAGTTGAGCTAGTGGATAGATTTACATATATCAGTTTGGAGGATGATCATGAAGAAAAAAATCACATCAATCGAAACATCCTTCAAACACCAGAACCTGAAATTGTGGATCAATAAGTTGAACAGGAAGCTGTTCCTGATAATCAGTTGCTGGAGCCTATTTAGGATATTCAACTACCAATTGATGCAGAAGCAACTGATACTGAAGAAAACACCCAGTTGCAAACTGAAGCAGTTGCTGACATGTATACAACAAATGCTGAATACAGATGAAAGAAATCACATCATTCTGAATTGGTAATAGGTAACCCATCTGATCCGGTGAGAACTAGAAATCAGATGCTCAACTTATTTATTCATTCATCTTTCGTATCGCAATTGGAACCGAAGAAAACTGATGAAGCTCTTGCAGATCCAAACTGGACAAACGCAATACAAGAGGAGCTGAATCAGTTTACCCATAACAATATCTGGACCCTAGTTCCAAGACCAATTTCAAAAACTGTTATAGGTACAAAATGGGTGTAAAGGAATAAACTGAACGAAGATAGTTCAGTTGTGCGCAACAAGGCGAGACTAGTAGCACAAGGATATAGGCAAGAAGATGGTATTGACTACGATGAAACATATGCACCAGTTGCAAGACTGGAAGCTATAAGAATATTCCTTGCCTATGCTTCATTCAAGGATTTCAAAGTCTACCAGATGGATGTAAAGAGTGCTTTCCTAAATGGTCAGTTGCAAGAGGAAGTCTACATTGAACAGCCTCCAGGTTTCATCAATCACCTTTTTCCTGATCATGTCTACAATTTGAAAAAAGCCTTATATGGTCTTAACCAAGCTCCAAGAGCTTGGTATGAAACTCTTTCAAAATTTGTTATTGATCACGATTTTTCTGTTGGTTCAGTTGATAAGACATTGTTCAAATTCTCTAAGAATGATCATGTTTTACTCGTTCAAATTTATGTTGATGACATTATATTTGGGTCAACTAACCCCAATTTATGCGAGAAGTTTGCTAAGTTGATGCATGATAAATTTGAAATGAGCATGATGGGTGAACTGACATTTTTCCTTGGAGTGCAAGTGAAGCAAGTGGAGACAGGCACGTTTATCAGTCAAACTAAATACACAAAGGAGTTGCTGAAGAAATTTTGCATGGAATCGTGTTCAGCTGCAAGTACTCACATGAGCTCATCAGTTAAACTAGACACTGATCAAGGGGGAATATCAGTCGAGGAAACACTTTACAGAGGTTTAATAGGTTCATTATTGTACCTAACTGCTAGTCGCCCTGATATTGTATTTGTTGTCTGTATGTGTGCCAGATTTCAAGCAAACCCTAAGCAATCACATTTTTCAGCTGCCAAACGTATTTTAAAATATTTGAAAGGCACTCAAAATGTTGGGTTATGTTATTCTAAAGTCTCCTCTGTCAATCTAGTTGGCTATTTAGATGCAGATTATGCAGGGTGTAATCATGATCGAAAAAGTACAAGTGGATCATGTCAGTTTCTAGGAGACAGACTGATCTATTGGTTCAGCAAGAAGCAAACATCCATTGCTACTTCCACAACTGAAGCAGAATATCTTGCTGTTCGAAGTTGTTGTGCTCAACTGCTCTGGATTCAGCAACAACTGAGAGACTATGGAGTCATCGCCAAAGATTCGCCCATATTTTGTGACAACACAAGTACGATTGCTATCACCTACAATCAAGTTCTTCACTCTAGGACCAAGCACATAGATGTCAGGCATCACTTTATCAGAGATCATGCCTTGAAGAATGACATAAGACTGGAATATGTCTCAACCGAACAACAAGCAGCTGACATCTTCACCAAACCGTTGCCTGAGACTAAGTTTTCTCACTTTCGCAATATACTTGGATTAATTGATTTATCTTAATCAGTTTTATTGCTAATATGTCAGTTGTCGATTAACTTGTGTTATATATCAGTTCTTACTTTCTAACTGATGTCAGTTTGTTATTTGTTATTTATTATGTTCAGTTCGTGATTTATTCATCAACTGCTGAGATTAATCTTTGCAGGAAATAAAAGACATAGATAAACTTATAAACATTTTATTCATCGAAAGAAATTATTACGGATTACATCAAAGTATTCTTCTTCAACAAAAGACCTCCACTTGGTCAACCAACGTGTTAACTCTCCGGTGGAAGTCTTCAGGAAACTATCTGAATCAGCTATACGCTCTAGGATCCTCCGTTCCTTCTGGGGCATTAGCTGGTAATCATATCCATCTTCGAAGAGGTCCACCGTATCAGCAACGTGCAAGCGTTCTCGATATTTACTTATTTTCGCCAACAGTCTGGGAGTGGTAGCCTCTCCGCACTCATAGAGGAACTGGAGTCCTTGTAGCTCCTCCCAGTATCGAAGGATTTTATGGAAGACTTCATCCTCCATAGCAGCCTTTCGTTTCTCCAAAGCTGCGTCCATAAACTCCTTGACCATATCAGGCATATTCGAACTACTTGCACCTGCCATTTTAGCTTTTGATTGTTATTTGCTGATATGAGTAAAACTAACCAAGTTATTCTTATTTATAGCCCAGGGACAAGGAAACTGAAAGGACAGAGTCATTACGGCAGAAGATTAACCTTCTAAGCATAAGATTTTATTCTATTCGTCTTGCTTAAATTCTCGTAATCTTTATATACATTTATTTAGGGGGAATATTGGTTTAAAAGGTTAACTGAGTAGACAGCAGTTAGTAAATCTTCAACTGAAAGGACACAGTTTTACAACAGATCTTTCAGTTGATTATTTCACTAATCTTCTCACATAAGTTAACAAATTAACCAATTTTTTATTCCAAATTTAGTGACGTGACTGATTATCAAAGCATTAAATGCTATCTTTCAACTAATGAAATGTAGAACCCGTAAATTGGACTGCATATAAGCCATGCATAATTCTACTATTTAAAATTTAAAATGATTTTATTTTATGAGTATTTAAATTCTTTTCTTTAAATTTATTTATTTTACGAAATAGTTTAATTGTTATCTTTTCAGTTAAACAAGTGAGGCCGGACTGGAGATGGAGTATTGAGATAAGTTAATAAAGACTTATTTAAGAAGTGGTAATTTAGCATGTTAGTAAATATATTTTTTTTAAAAAAAATTGGCATGCATGCAAGTTATTAAACTTCTTTGGTATTTTACTTAATTGTTTTTAAAGCATTAAATGCGTGTTTACTTCATTAATTTATGTTTAATTATCTTTATGCATTTTATGCATAATTCATGCATTTTAGAATTTAATTCATAAAATTTTAAAGGTTCATGCATTAAAGATTTTTAAGTTTCATTTCGCGCTCGAACGAGGATCGGAGACCAGAAAATTTTAAGAAAAATTATTTTAATTACATGATTCATTTTTATTAATTAATATAAGATGTTTTAAAGGTATTTTTCTAAGATTGGGATTTATTGCGTATTTTTACCCGCATAATTTTAATTTTTAACGGTACGTAAATTTTATCGAATCGAGGGACTTTTTGAAGGTCCGGTTAATATTTTCGAAAACTTTTCAAAACGAAATATTTTTCGGGAGTGTGTTTGGATTTAATGGACCTATTTTTAAGATTATTGGGCTTAAACTCTTTTAATTTAAAATAAAAACTAATTAATCTAATTGTTAATATACATTAATAATTAAATAACCCTACACCTTTTAATTTACAATTCAACAACCGGCACACTTCCTTTAAAAGCCAAATATCATTGTTTCTTTTTCCCTTCATTAAATAGATATGGGTGTCTCGGTTCTACACTTGTCCTTGCAAAGAAAACTTCATCTTGAATCCTTCACATCAGTTTTGCTCTCCAAACATCTACGGCACGCACGTACTTTCTTTTTCTCTTCATACACGCTGATAGTATACTGATCTTTATAAAATGCATGAAAGTTTATAGATCCAGCCTTGTACATGCATGATTTTTCGGTTTTTCTTTGAATGCTTGCATTTTTCGGTTGCTACTCATAATCTTGCTGATGTGTGGTGCAAGGGGCTGCTGTATAAGGTTGTCAAGGGCCTGTACAGTCCATGGTTGTAGAGGTTTAGGTCCTGGTGTGAGCAGCTTGTTTGGGTTTTGATGATTTAGGGTGAGGGCCGATCGGTTGTGAGGTGTGTGGTTCGATCCAAGCTCCTGTTACACCAGCTGTGCGAGGGCTTGATCCAACACAGGATCAGACCCTGGGGAGGTCTGAGATGGGGCTGGGATAGCTCGAACTACGCTGGAGTTGCCGGATCGAACGATCAAGCCATGTTTTGAAAGGTTGACGCGATAGGAACTCCTTGGTGTCTAGCGATCGTTGGTCTTGTGCAGCTTGCATGGAGCTAAAGCCGTGTGTCTAGTGTGTCAAGTAGAGTCCCTAGGTGGTCAAGGAGAGGTCGGTTCATGGCTGTTACGTTGGGTGTGGTTAGTGGAGTGAGTTTTAGGGAAGGTATTGCACAAGGGAGGGAAATTGGAGAGGCCGAGAGTTATGCTATTTTTTTTCTGGAATTTTCAGCCGTGGGTTTACGGGATTGCTTATATTGTTTTATGAATTTTAAGTGTTTGTAAGATATGGTAAAAAGTTTGGGAAAATTCGGTTAAGTTTCGAATCGATTCGGGTTAAAATCGGAACACCGGTACAAGTTTTAAAACAATTCGGTTAAGTTATGATATGAGCTCGAATTTACATCTAAGAAATACTTTTAAATATGTTTTGGGACATTTTTAGGAGTTTGGTAAGTTTCGGATAAAAATAAGAAGTTTTGAATTTATCCGGGATTTAATCGCCGTACGAAACGTTAATTAAAGGATTAATTGAAACGCCTAGATTTAACCTTAATAAAATTATGGAAAATTATATTTAAGCTCAAGTAATTATTAGAAGTCTAAGTTTTTAAATTGGGAATTTTATGCTAAGATTTGGTTTAATTCGGGATTAAAACGCATTAATAGGTTATATTTAAAGATTAATTTAAAAGTCATAGATTTAAGCCAAAAAAAAAAAATGGGAAAGTTCTTGTAAGCTTAAATAATTATTTGGGACGTGTTAGAGTCAATGAAATTAAGAAAATGTCAAAGAAGTGAAATTTTACTTCTAGGGGCAAAATGGTAATTTTTGGGTTTCCAGGGGCAAAATGGTCATTTTGCACCCGAGGTGAGATTTTGGTCAAGGCAGCGCCCTGAGCATATTTTATCATATTTTAAATGTTCATGCATCACGTAAAAAAGTAAGAAAGTGAAGAGCACTCCGTCTCCGCCACGCTGCGTCGTCGTTTTGTTTGTTTTCTTTCAAAACAAACCAAGGCATGTTTATATCTTCTTTCACTCTTCAATCAAGCCATATAGGTATTTTTAAATATCGCAAGTACCTGATTTTAATGCAAGAAGATCGAAATTGTTCATATTTAATTATGTTGGTTAATTATATTACGTGCATAGAAAATATTCATTTTGAGATTTATGTGATATTGCTTGTGACCACTTTACTATCATGGGATTATTACTTCACCCGGTCGCCAGTTACCGGTCATGGGAGCATTACTAAATCCGGTCGCCAGTTACCGGTAAGTTCAGTTTCACCAGTATACTGTGGAATTAGTCTAATCAGACAAAAATTACTAAACCCGGTCGCCACTTACCGGTCCGGTCGCTAGTTACCGGTCAGCTCAGTTCAGTTCAGGGGCCACTTGCGTAGACCATAATCACACCGGAAAATTATTACATGCTATTTCATTACAGGGCTCCAAGGAGTAAACATTTTCACTTATGATTTTCAGTTCAGTTATGCACGTATTATAATTATTCATGATCAGTTATTTTCACTTGATGCCTCATGACATGATATTTCCACTTCGCATGAGATTTTATTATTATTACTTGTTATCTACGATATATGCATGCTGAGTCTTTAGAGTCACTAGACTTGATTGTTGTAGGTGCTGATGATGTCGGGATCGAGGGCGGGGACTCGTGAGCCAGCTCGAGTCGACAGTAGTAGGACCCGAGGACCTCAATGCAGCATTTATTATTATTCGATTGCGCAAACATTTTAATTATTGTTGGAAAAACTTTTTACTGTCATTTCGAAAATGTTAATTTCTTCCGCTGCCACTTCGAACATCAAACTTTATTTATCAGTTCATTTATGAATGAGGCAATTTTAATTATTTAAAAAGAAAAATTTTAAATTTTCCGCAAATTTCCAAGCAAGGATTTTTAGGTCTTTACAGCTGGTATCAGAGCAATGATTCTGTATAGGGTCGTACTACTACTAATCTCGGGAAGCTCACTAAGTCACGTCTTCGGTCTATAAGTTTTACGTTTACGCATTTTATTTAATGCATGAATTATTTTCAACAGCATGATTTCATGAGATATGTTGCGCCCAGATTTTTATTGCTCAATATTTAAATTTAAATTAATGATGGAATTATGCATGTTAGTTACGTATGGGTTATGTATGGAACAGTATGCCCCCTAGACGCATCCTCTAGCGCACTAGAAATGACGAGCCTCACCAAGAGGACAGGGAAGAGCAGAGGCAGGAGAGAGACCTACCACCTCCACCACCCCCTCCACCTGACATGAGTGCCCAGATGCTAGCTGGGATGACTCAGTTCTTCGCACAGTTTGCGGGGAACCATGCTGTGGCGACCAGGCCGACAGGGCCCGAGGCTGTATATGAGAGATTTATGAAGATGCGTCCGAAGGAGTTTTCAGGGACGTCGGACCCGATGATTGCCGAGGGCTGGATCAAGTCTCTCGAGGTTATCTTCGAGTTTATGGAGCTTGGGGATTCAGATCGAATTCGTTGTGCCTCTTATCTATTCGGAGGAGATGCCCGCTTATGGTGGGAAGGAGCTTCAGTAGCCCTTAACTTGGCTACACTGACTTGGGCATGCTTCATGGAGGTATTCTACTCCAAATATTTTACTGAGGAAGTGCGCACAAGGTTGACTACTGAATTCATGAGCCTGAGGCAGGGAGAGATGACTGTTATGGAGTTCGTCCGTAAGTTTGAGAGGGGTTGTCATTTTGTGCCCCTAATCGCGAATGATGCTAAAGCCAAGTTGATGCATTTCTTGGTGGGTCTACGGCCGATCTTGCGCCGTGATGTTAGGGTATCTGACCCTACTTCTTATGAGGTCGCTGTCTCCAAAGCTCTAGCCGCAGAGCAGGATCAGCGTGATATCGAGAGAGACCGCCAGGGCAAGCGCCCCGTCCAGGTACCACACCGCCCTCCTCCTCAGCAGCATCAGCATCAGCATAAGAGGTGTAGCGTACCGTACTTTTACCGTTCAAAATTTGCGGAAAAATTTTAAATTTTCTTAAACATAACATAACCTTCAAAGTTTGCCATAAAATATCTCAACCAAGTCCCCCATAAGACATGGTTGCTCAAAATAACTTCAATAAAATTTGCTCACAAAAGGTTTGCTCAAAGTGTTTCCCTCAAAACATGAAATCAGAGTAAATTAACATTTGCATAAAAACATAAACATTGCGGTCCTCGGGTTAGCCTCCCGCTCAGTCCAAGCCTGCCCCTTGGTCGCCACCTCTTGTCTCCTCATCAACATACTCACTTGCATCGATCAAGTCTAGTGAGTCTAAAGACTAAACACGTATAAACTGGAAATAGCGAGTACTACATAATAAAACCGCATGCAACTTTAAAAATAGAACATACATACTTGAACTTGAATTTAACATGCTTGAAACTTAAACATCGCGAGCTTAACTTAGACGTGCCATCAACATGAGATTTTCTTAAACATTCTCGTAACATAAACTTGAGCGTATAAAGCATAATTTTGCGTAGAGGCATGTTTCAAAGTAAGTGACCCATAACATAATAAGGCCTCACCAGACACACCACAGTACTGAGCTGACAGGGACGTATCCACTGCCGCATACATAAGATCTCCGTTCATAAGTTTAACGGGTGGATTGGTCCCTGTTCATAAGTTTAACGCTTTCCAATCCCGATCTGAACCCGTTCATAAGTTTAACGGGGCGGAGAGGTCCTCGGCCACGTTCACCGACTTCCAAACCCATTCATACATTTGGTCACAAAGCAATTAGCATACCTCAAAACTTAAAAATGTTTTCTTTTGCACGTCATCATACTTACTTGGCGTTGAGGGATTCGTTGGATCTCGTTTGGGGCCGTTGCTGCAACATGCTAACATGAGCTCAAAAGTTTAACTTGCGTGACTTAGACGTAATCATCATGCCTATACCTAAGCTCAATCGCTTACTTAGGGCATGCTAAAATTCCCATGACTCGACCATGTTAATCAGTGCACTAAACAAAGACATCAACCTCAAAGCATACATCAATATTTTTCCCAAAATAAGCAGTACACAGACCCCGTGCCTGGGTCCGGGTAGGTTCGGTAAAATGTGTGCGAAGGAAAAAGGGAAGGCACGGACCCCGTGCCTGCCTCCGTGTAGGGGTCCGTGTCGATTCACTAAAGCCATACTCTGAAAAAGGGGGGACACAGACCCCGTGTCAAGGTCCGTCAAAGGGTCCGTGTACCTACGCAAGTTCGACACCAAAAAGAAAATAAAGGCACGGACCCCGTGTCAGGGTCCGTGTGCAGGTCCGTGTGTCCTCGATTTTTCTGCACATGCGAGAAAACTTATGCAATGTCTATTCACCAAATTTGACACTTAAAGGATGTGATTCAACACCTTAAGACTCTTCTTAGGACACCATAACATTGCACCAAAACTCGTACAAACGCCTCAAAACACGACGTCCACTCTACTACCCAATGCAACACAAAATATGGCAATTGACATCAAATCGATTTCCTACGACTTCCCACTAGTTCAAGTGCCTAACGACATGAAACATAACCTCAAAAATACTCCAAACATCATTAACAATATATCTATACGCAGCAACAATCACCCGTCGATCTCCAACGAAGCTTGCAACACAAAAACTTCAAGAACACATCAATATCATAAAATTTCTGAAAACGCAGTTTGAGCAGTCCCCCGAAAAACGCCATAACTCACTCAATTTTTTTGTCCAAAAATTTCGAATAATATATCAAATCGAAGGCATCGAAAAGTTCTACATTTTTCGTGTTGAAAGTTTTCTCAAAATCAACTGAAAAATCGCAATATTTGAAAAGACAGTAAAAACGAATTTTTGAGATTCAAAACTACTTCAAAATACGTCCAATACAATTTCTGCTCAAACTACTACGAATCATTCACATGTTTTCACACAAAACGCATCAAAATTCATACTATGACAAGATCAATGCAGCAAGAACAGAATATACGTGCCTTTTGATCTTTAAAAATACCGATACGGCGATACCGAAGCGGAGACGGAGCGAGGCTTGATCCGGATCGATTAGTGGCTCATTTTCTTGAAGAAAAGTAACAAAACTTGCTGGAAAAACTGAAGAAAAGGGGCGGCTACTCTTGCTAGTATAACCCTAGGTTTTGCTCTCAAAATATGGAATGAAATGTGTATGTGTGTGTTGTGTGAAAAAAAGCGTGTAAATATGTGTGTTAGTGGTGTGTGCGTGAGTTAATAGAATAAATTAGGGAATTAATTTGCTTAATTAGGAATTAATAATGCTAATTAAAATGCTAATCAAAATGCTAAAAAGATGCTAATTAAAATTTTAATTTCTCACTACAAAGCAATGTCCCCTAATTTAAAATAACACACATTAAATGCTAATTTTTAAAAGTTTCAAACTCTTAAATCACTAACAACTTAATAAATTAGTTAAAATGCCCCAACCTCAACTTAAAATAAAATACCACATTTAAAATCGCCAAAATCATCACCGGTCTCTTTTTTCCTCGATCCCGCCTCGAGTAATCGCCTGAAACATGAAACTCAAGGAAAACTGTTTTAACGTGCATCATATAATAATTTAAAATAATGCAAATTCATAGATCATGAATTAAAACAAAAAATAATGGAATAAACATGCATTAAAACCATTTAATAAAATACATGAGGAATTTAATAACTTGCACGCACGTGGTTCATGTGGAACTCAAATTTTTGGGACGTCACAATCTATCCCCCTTAATTTGAATTTCGTCTCCAAAATTCGCTTATCCTTTATAATCCAAAAGTTAGATTCTTAATTCTAGTATCCCAACGATCCACGCTACCGGTGCGCTACTCTGAATAAAATTAAGTCTTATGTTGTCCTTTTGTCTCTTCAATCCTAATTAAATTGCCTACCAAAAACCTCGTTTGCGAATCACAACTTAAAACGAAATATGGTAACTTAGTTTACTTTACTACGACCTCGAATTCAGACTTTTCTAGTCGTTCCCAATATTAAAAATGGAGGTTCAAACTTATCGTATCTTACCTTCTTTATACTATACCTGTAATGTCAACGACATATTACATTAGCATTTATGTAGTTCAACTTAAGAACTCTTAGCACCAAAGGTTACTGATCAACTTCTATCCTCGCCAATACACTTAAAAGTTAAACCTTATCTTAACCCCATAATAATATTGGCCTACAATCCTTGAATCGGATCTTTCCTTACGACACCAAACTTACGTAACTTAGTTATTTACATGTACGTCCCAAATATAAAATTGTTGCCAACCTTTAATTTCGAGTAACAAAAATCCATAAAACTCAACATACACAATGTTGATCTTCTACTTAAATAATAAAACCTTTCTAGCATCAATCACATGCTTAAAATATTTTCTTCACGATTACAATATAGTTGAGGCCTAAGACACTTGGACCTTCCTCATTGGAACGAATGTTTCACTGAGACGTATCCTCAATACTCAATTAATTCTAGTGTATAAAACTTAATAAGTTTCCTTTGTTAATGATGGACTAACTCTAATATATCAACTCCACTTGTAACCCATAGAATTCTAGAATCCCCATATCAAGCTTTTAGATTTCTTACTCAATAAAAATATTAATATTCATTCATTGATAACTTATGTTGAACACCGCTAATTCCCTTTTGTTTTTATTTCACCCAAAAATTTCGTATGAACAAATATCCCATAAATTTGAAATTCAACCTTACGCAACCCAAATAGTTTTGGATAACATAATTCCAACACACATATTCACTTATTCCCAAGTTTCTTAATAACTTACAAAATTTCTCAAGACAAGATGTCTACCTCAATTCTTACATGCGCATATCGATTAACCTAACCCTCAAACATACCCAGCTTTCTAGAAAAATTAAATTCTAGCAAAGGTATAGTCCTAACTGTTAAGATCAGGATTAAAACTTACGACAAATCAAAATTAATTTCCCAAAAATTTGCTAATTCAATGTCTAGTCTTATAACTTAGCTAACCGATCAACTTTACCTTAAATCGTCATTACTCTGAATTCTTAATTTGCCACATCATTAATTCATCTACGTTTAACTTTTCAAGCCTAAGGTTGATCCATCCAACAATGTTTCTGATTACCATTCCTTATAATCTTATAACCCAAATGTTTCGAGGTTCTAAATATCTTTTCGAGCCTATATCATCGAAAATTTCGATCTTTTAAACCGTTCGATCTCACTTACTGATAACCTAATCTCCAAATTTCTTAAAAATTACAAAATTAATACTTAATTTCCTCGAAAATTATCGAATTTTTCCTCAATCTCGAAAATTCCACAATTACTCATAAGTCCTCGGCGTTCTCAATTTCATTTTATAGGTTTCTCGTATCATAAGGTTCAATAGCCTTAAGTTTAATAAACCAGAATTTAATTTCCATAACCCGTCTTACATTTCTATAAATACTTAAAATCCCAAGTGTTCCTCAAAATTTCGTATTTAATCCTCAAAAATTTCGGACTTCGCAATTTGTCCCTTAAAAGTTCTCAAAATTTATATTTTTGGCCCTACAATTTTTCGAAATTTGCATTTTTGTCCCCCAAAAAATTTTCGATTTAACCCCATTAAACTTAAAATTCTCGAACTCAAAATTAAATCCCAAAATTTGGTAAATTCGAAAATAATCCCTTAGAATTTTGTTTTGCACTTAGGTCCTTAAAATTCGCCATTCATGCAATTCAATCCTTAAATCTAACTAGATAGAGCATGCATCCTAAATAAATTCTACGTCTTTATACTTCCAAAGATCGTAGTAGTCTTCGAATCATTAATCCTTACATGAAATCCTCAAAAATTAACTAAACTAGCAACCCCGAACCATCTATATTTTCTTAGAAATCTACATGCCACAAAAGTATTCATAATTGTCAAGTTTAACTTATGACCAACAAGTAGAATATCGGTATTACTAACCAAAAATCAATATGCTCAAATCATTAATAACAATTCGTAACCAATAGTCGAATTCTCAAGCATTTCCAATACCACAAAACCAGCATGCATGAAGTCATATAATTTCACATTCATTTCGTAACATGCAATAAAACTTTAAAGATCCATTCTCAAATCATAACGACAGGCAAACCTGTACTCTAAAACGTATGTCATGTAAACATACAGGTGATAGAAATAAAACATGCACATGCTGAAATCATGACTTGATGCTTACTACTTAAAAGACTTTAAAACTTTAAAACTTACAAACTTGAGGTGTGACTTCGTGAGCTTCTCGCAACTGGCAGTAGGCATAACCCTTTACAAGAACACGGCTCTGATACCAAATGTAGCGTACCGTACTTTTACCGTTCAAAATTTGCGGAAAAATTTTAAATTTTCTTAAACATAACATAACCTTCAAAGTTTGCCATAAAATATCTCAACCAAGTCCCCCATAAGACATGGTTGCTCAAAATAACTTCAATAAAATTTGCTCACAAAAGGTTTGCTCAAAGTGTTTCTGTCAAAACATGAAATCAGAGTAAATTAACATTTGCATAAAAACATAAACATTGCGGTCCTCGGGTTAGCCTCCCGCTCAGTCCAAGCCTGCCCCTTGGTCGCCACCTCTTGTCTCCTCATCAACATACTCACCTGCATCGATCAAGTCTAGTGAGTCTAAAGACTAAACACGTATAAACTGGAAATAGCGAGTACTACATAATAAAACCAGCATTCAACTTTAAAAATAGAAAATACATACTTGAACTTGAATTTAACATGCTTGAAACTTGAACATCGCGAGCTTAACTTAGACATGCCATCAACATGAGATTTTCTTAAACATTCTCGTAACATAAACTTGAGCGTATAAAGCATAATTTTGCGTAGAGGCATGTTTCAAAATAAGTGACCCATAACATAATAAGGCCTGATCAGACACACCACAGTACTGGGCTGACAGGGACGTATCCACTGCCGCATACATTAAGATCTTCGTTCATAAGTTTAACGGGTGGATTGGTCCCTGTTCATAAGTTTAACGCTTTCCAATCCCGATCTGAACCCGTTCATAAGTTTAACGGGGCGGAGAGGTCCTCGGCCACGTTCACCAACTTCCAAACCCATTCATACATTTGGTCACAAAGCAATTAGCATACCTCAAAAGTTAAAAATGTTTTCTTTTGCACGTCATCATACTTACTTGGCGTTGAGGGATTCGTTGGATCTCGTTTGGGGCCGTTGCTGCAACATGCTAACATGAGCTCAAAAGTTTAACTTGCGTGACTTAGACGTAATCATCATGCCTATACCTAAGCTCAATCGCTTACTTAGGGCATGCTAAATTCCCATGACTCGACCATGTCAATCAGTGCACTAAACCAAGACATCAACCTCAAAGCATATATCAATATTTTTCCCAAAATAAGCAGTACACGGACCCCGTGCTTCGGTCCGGGTAGGTTCGGTAAAATGTGTGCGAAGGAAAAAGGGAAGGCACGGACGCCGTGCCTGCCTCCGTGTAGGGGTCCGTGTCGACTCGCTAAAGCCATACTCTGAAAAAGGGGGGACACAGACCCCGTGTCAAGGTCCGTCAAAGGGTCCGTGTACCTACGCAAGTTCGACAACAAAAAGAAAATAAAGGCACGGACCCCGTGTCAGGGTCCGTGTGCAAGTCCGTGTGTCCTCGATTTTTCTGCACCTCCGAGAAAACTTATGCAATGTCTATTCACCCAATTTGACACTTAAAGGATGTGATTCAACACCTTAAGACTCTTCTTAGGACACCATAACATTGCACCAAAACTCGTACAAATGCCTCAAAACACGACGTCCACTCTACTACCCAATGCAACACAAAATATGGCAATTGACATCAAATCGATTTCCTACGACTTCCCACTAGTTCAAGTGCCTAACGACATGAAACGTAACCTCAAAAATACTCCAAACATCATTACCAATATATCTATACGCAGCAACAATCACCCGTCGATCTCCAACGAAGCTTGCAACACAAAAACTTCAATAACATATCAATATCATAAAATTTCTGAAAACGCAGTTTGAGCAGTCCCCCGAAAAATGCCATAACTCACTCAATTTTTGTCCAAAAATTTCGTATAATATATCAAATCGAAGGCATCGAAAAGTTCTACATTTTTCCTGTTGAAAGTTTTCTTAAAATCCACTGAAAAATCGCAATATTTGAAAAGACAGTAAAAACGAATTTTTGAGATTCAAAACTACTTCAAAATACGTCCAATACAATTTCTGCTCAAACTACTACGAATCATTCACATGTTTTCACACAAAATGCATCAAAATTCATACTATGACGAGATCAATGCAGCAAGAACAGAATATACGTGCCTTTTGATCTTTAAAAATACCGATACGGCGATACCGAAGCGGAGACGGAGCGAGGCTTGATCCGGATCGATTAGTGGCTCATTTTCCTTGAAGAAAAGTAACAAAACTTGCTGGAAAAACTGAAGAAAAGGGGCGGCTACTCTTGCTAGTATAACCCTAGGTTTTGCTCTCAAAATATGGAATGAAATGTGTATGTGTGTGTTGTGTGAAAAAAAGCGTGTAAATATGTGTGTTAGTGGTGTGTGCGTGAGTTAATATAATAAATTAGGGAATTGATTTGCTTAATTAGGAATTAATAATGCTAATTAAAATTCTAATCAAAAAGCTAAAAAAAATGCTAATTAAAATGTTAATTTCTCACTACAAAGCAATGTTCCCCTAATTTAAAATAACACACATTAAATGCTAATTTTTAAAAGTTTCAAACTCTTAAATCACTAACAACTTAATAAATTAGTTAAAATGCCCCAACCTCAACTTAAAATAAAATACCATATTTAAAATCGCCAAAATCATCACCGGTCTCTTTTTTCCTCGATCCCGCCTCGAGTAATCGCCTGAAACATGAAACTCAAGGAAAACGTTTTAACGTGCATCATATTATAATTTAAAATAATGCAAATTCATAGATCATGAATTAAAACAAAACTTAATGGAATAAACATGCATTAAAACCATTTAATAAAATACATGAGGAATTTAATAACTTGCACGCACGTGGTTCATGTGGAACTCAAATTTTTGGGACGTCACAAGAGGCCTTTTCACGGCCCGCCCAGAATAAGAGGAGGACCTCAGCAGCAGCAGCAGGGACGCGCAGTCCCGAGGCCATTTGAGCACCCAGTCTGTCCCAAGTGCTCACGCCGTCATCCTGGAGCATGCATGTACGGCTCAGGGAAATGTTATTAGTGTGGCAGCACAGACCACGTGCTGCAGCAGTGCCCTTGGAGGAACCTGCCTACCCAAGCTAGAGTTTTTGCTCTCCATGCTGCGGAGACGAACCCCGATACCATGTTGTTGACAGGTACCTTACAACTTTAAGTTTATATTTGCATTCCAATGTTTTGGGAACCGGGATTAAGATTTTGAACATAGGAATTGCGATAGGATTGCATGCTCTACTCAGTATTATTTCCGGGATTAGGATAGAAGAACTCTGACCTTTGCATGCCTATAAGCTTAGCTTTTGTGATTATTAGATTCAACTTAGTGTTCCGAACTTTCAGGAAGAATTTTCATAGCTGGCTCAGCTACCAAAGCCCTGATAGATTCAGGGGCTACCAATTCATTTATTTTAGAGGTCTTTGCGAATTTTCTCAAAGTTAAGACCATCGGGCTAGATGTATCCTATTCGGTATCATTGCCTTCCGGAGAGGAGATCACAGCCACCAATGTGATCCGAGACATAGACCTTGAGTTGCATGGAAATCTTGTTTATGCGGATCTTATCTTATTGCCGATGCCAGAGTTTGACATCATTCTGGGGATGGACTGGCTATTGCGGAACAGAGTTTTGATCGACTTTCAGCAGAGATCTATTCTAGTCCGACCGCATGGAATGACGCAGTTCTTATTTGAGCCGGACAGGTACTTTCCTTTACCGCGCATTATTCCTTATGTCCAGGCTAGGAAGCTCATGCATAGAGGGTGTCGGGCATTTTTAGCAACTTTTATATATGTCCTCGAGGCACCCAGTCAGTCAGCTTCAGTTGTTCCGATTGTTAGAGATTTCCTAGACGTTTTTCCTGAGGATGTCTCTGGTATGCCACCCGAGAGAGAGGTGGAGTTTTCTATCGAGCTTATGCCAGGTACGGCTCCGATCTCAAAATCACCGTACCGACTTGCACCGACAGACATGGCAGAGCTTAAGAAGCAGATTCAGGAACTTGTTGACAAGGAGTTCATTCGCCCGAGTTTTTCACCATGGGGCGCACCAGTCTTGTTTGTGAAGAAGAAGGATGGCTCTATGAGACTTTGTATTGACTACCGGGAGTTCAACAGGGTTATAGTGAAGAATAAATACCCACTTCCGAGGATTGAGGATCTGTTTGACCAGTTGCAGGTAGCTTTGATTTTCTCTAAGATTGATCTGCGTTCAGGTTATCACCAGTTGAGGGTGAGAGATGCCGATGTTTCGAAGACAGCTTTCAGGACTCGTTATGGTCACTACGAGTTCCTTGTGATGCCGTTCGGTTTGACGAATGCTCCAGCGATCTTCATGGATATCATGAATCGCGTATTTCAGCCGTACCTCAATCAGTTTGTGATAGTGTTCATAGATGACATTCTCGTCTACTCCAAGAATCGGGAGGATCACAATAGGCATCTGACCACAGTGTTGCAGACATTGCAGAAGAACAAATTATTCGCAAAGTTCAATAAATGCGAATTCTGGTTAGAGAAATTGGCGTTCTTAGGCCACATTGTTTCCAGCAGTGGCATTGAGGTAGACCCAGCAAAAGTTGCAGCAGTCAGAGATTGGGTTGTGCCGCAGAATGCATCAGAGATCCGCAGTTTTCTTGGACTAGCAGGATATTATCGGAAGTTCATTAAGGGATTCTCCTCGATTGCAGTTCCACTCACAGCACTGACAAGGAAGAATGTGAAATTTTTTTGGAGCGAGGAGTGTCAGAAGAGCTTCGATACTTTGAAGCAAGCTCTTATCTCAGCACCAGTTTTGGCCGTGCCGTCAGGGTCCGGTGAGTTTGTTCTGTATACCGATGCTTCGAAGCTCGGCCTTGGCGCCGTATTGATGCAGCATGGGAAGGTGATAGCTTATGCTTCTAGACAGTTGAAAACCCATGAGAAGAACTACCCTACCCATGATCTAGAGTTGGCCGCAGTAGTTTTTGCCTTGAAGATTTGGAGGCACTATCTGTATGGAGAGAAGTGCCAGGTCTTTACCGACCACAAGAGCCTCAAGTATTTCTTTACGCAGAAGGAGTTGAATATGCGTCAGAGGCGTTGGTTGGAGCTTCTGAAGGACTATGATTGTGACATTAGCTACAACCTAAGTAAAGCTAATATAGTTGCGGATGCATTGAGCAGGAAAGTTGCAGCGATGGCCCATTTGACAGTTTCGAAACCTCTTCAGTTTGAGATGCAGAGGTTTGATCTTGAGACTTATCCTCGAGGTAGAGTTCCCCGTCTATCTACCTTGACCATTCAGTCTTTCCTTCTGGACCGTATTCGCAGTGGTCAGTCAGCAGATGAGCAGTTGGCCAAGTGGAAGCAGAGAGATGAGGCCAAGGGCAGTGTCTTGTATTCAGTCAGCGATGGTATTGTCAGATACCGGGACAGGATATGGGTCCCTAGCAAAGATTCTATCCGAGCAGATATCTTATCAGAAGCCCATATGTCGCCGTACTCCATTCACCCTAGGAGTACAAAGATGTACAAAGATCTACAGTTGTTGTATTGGTGGCCGGGGATGAAGAAAGACATTAGACAGTTTGTATTCGAGTGTCTGACTTGCCAGTTAGTGAAGGCCGAGCATAAGAGACCAGCAGGTTTGCTCAAGCCTCTTCCTATTCCCGAGTGGAAGTGGGAGAACGTTACCATGGATTTGGTGACCGGATTGCCGAAGTCAGCTAGAGGATTGAATGCTATCTGGGTGATTGTAGATCGTCTTATCAAATCAGTGCACTTCTTGGCTATTAAGACGACTTTCACCATGGTTCAGTATGCAGAGTTGTATATCCGAGAGATAGTCCGACACCATGGTATTCCAGTTTCTATCGTATCTGACAGAGATCCTAGATTTACTTCCTCATTTTGGAAGAGTTTGCATTCGACTATGGGGACGAAGTTGCTGTTTAGCACAGCTTTCCATCCGCAGACAGATGGGCAGTCAGAGCGAGTCATTCAGATTTTGGAGGATCTTCTCCGTGCTTGTGTGATTGATTTCTCAGGGAGTTGGGAGTCGAACTTGCCATTGGTTGAGTTCACCTATAACAACAGCTTTCAGTCGTCTATAGGAATGGCTCTGTCTGAAGCATTGTATGGTCGCAAGTGCAGATCTCCTGTTCATTGGGATGAAGTAGGAGAGAGAGCAGAGTTGGGTCCAGATATTATTCAGCAGACTATCGATGTAGTAGCCCGGATCCGTGATAGGATGAGGACCGCTCAGAGTCGACAGAAGAGTTATGCGGACCAGCGGAGGAGAGATTTAGAGTTTGTAGTGGGCGATCATGTTTTTCTGAAGGTGGCACCTATGAAGGGTGTCATGCGATTTGGGAAGAAATGAAAGCTCAGTCCGAGATTAATTGGACCATTTGAGATCCTAGACAGGGTTGGGACGCTAGCCTATCGTGTTGTTCTTCCGCCGAATCTGGCCGGGGTACACAATGTGTTCTACGTCTCTATGCTGAGGAAGTATATGGCAAATCCTTCGCATGTCCTGAACTTTGAGCCGTTGCAGCTTACTCCAAACTTGTCTTATGAGGAGAGACCATTGCTGATCTTAGACAGACAGGAAAAGAAGCTTCAGAACAAAATGGTACAGCGAGTCAAAGTCAAATGTCTTAACCATTCCGAGGAGGAAGCTACGTGGGAGTCTGAGCCAGAGATGAGGAGTCGGTATCCCAAATTATTTGGTGAGTTTTAATTTCGAGGACGAAATTTCTTTTATGAGGGAAGGATTGTAGAACCCGTAAATTGGACTGCGTATAACCCATGCATAATTCTAGTATTTAAAATTTAAAATGATTTTATTTTATTAGTATTTAAATTCTTTTCTTTAAATTTATTTATTTTACGCAGTTGTTTAATTGTTATCTTTTAAGTTAAATAAGTGAGGCCGGACTGGAGATGGAGTATTGAGATAAGTTAATAAAGACTTATTTAAGAAGTGGTAATTTAGCATGTTAGTAAATATATTTAAAAAAAAAAAAATTGGCATGCATGCAAGTTATTAAACTTATTTGGTATTTTACTTAATTGTTTTTAAAGCATTAAATGCGTGTTTACTTCATTAATTTATGTTTAATTATTTTTCTGCATTTTATGCATAATTCATGCATTTTAGAATTTAATTCATAAAATTTTAAAGGTTCATGCATTAAAGATTTTTAAGTTTCATTTCGCGCTCGAACAAGGATCGGAGACCAGAAAATTTTAAGAAAAATTATTTTAATTACATGATTCATTTTTATTAATTAATATAAGATGTTTTAAAGGTATTTTTCTAAGATTGGGATTTATTGGGTATTTTTACCCGCATAATTTTAATTTTTAACGGTACGTAAATTTTATCGAATCGAGGGACTTTTTGAAGGTTCGGTTAATATTTTCGAAAACTTTTCAAAACGAAATATTTTTCGGGAGTGTGTTTGGATTTAATGGACCTATTTTTAAGATTATTGGGCTTAAACTCTTTTAATTTAAAATAAAAACTAATTAATCTAATTGTTAATATACATTAATAATTAAATAACCCTACACTTTTTAATTTACAATTCAACAACCGGCACACTTCCTTTTCAAGCCAACTATCATTGTTTCTTTTTTCCCTTCATTAAATAGATTAGGGGATTGGTTATATTGTTTTATGAATTTTAAGTGTTTGTAAGATATGGTAAAAAGTTTGGGAAAATTCGGTTAAGTTTCGAATCGATTCGGGTTAAAACCGGAACACCGGTACAAGTTTTAAAACAATTTGGTTAAGTTATGATATGGGCTCGAGTTTACGTCTAAGAAATACTTTTAAATATTTTTTGGGACATTTTTAGGAGTTTGGTAAGTTTCGGATAAAAATAAGGATTTTTGAATTTATCCGGGATTTAATCGCCTTACGAAACGTTAATTAAAGGATTAATTGAAACGCGTAGATTTAGGCTTAATAAAATTATGAAAAATTATATTTAAGCTCAAATAATTATCATAAGTCTAAGTTTTTAAATTGGGAATTTTATGCTAAGGTTTGGTTTAATTCGGGATTAAAACGCATTAATAGGTTATATTTAAAGATTAATTTAAAAGTCATAGATTTAAGCCAAAAAAAAATATGGGAAAATTCTTGTAAGCTTAAATAATTATTTGGGACGTGTTAGAGTCAATGAAATTAAGAAAATGTCAAAGAAGTGAAATTTTACTTCTAGGGGCAAAATGGTAATTTTTGGGTTTCCAGGGGCAAAATGGTCATTTTGCACCCGGGGTGAGATTTTGGTCAAGGCAGCGCCCTGAGCACATTTTATCATATTTTAAATGTTCATGCATCACGTTTACGATTTTTACGCTATTATAATAATTATGGTTCATGCTTAGTTTAAAGGAATTAAGAGAGAAAAAGTAAGAAAGTGAAGAGCACTCCGTCTCCGCCACTGCCACGTCGTCGTTTTGTTTGTTTTCTTTCAAAACAAACCAAGGCATGTTTATATCTTCTTTCACTCTTCAATCAAGCCGTATAGGTATTTTTAAATATCGCAAATACCTGATTTTAATGCAAGAAGATCGAAGTTGTTCATATTTAATTATGTTGGTTAATTATATTACGTGCATAGAAAATATTCATTTTGAGATTTATGCGATATTTCTTGTGGCCACTTTACTATCATGGGATTATTACTTCACCCGGTCGCCAGTTACCGGTCATGGGAGCATTACTAAATCCGGTCGCCAGTTACCGGTAAGTTCAGTTTCACCCAGTATACTATGGCATTAGTCTGATCAGACAAAAATTACTAAACCCGGTCGCCACTTACCGGTCCGGTCGCTAGTTACCGGTCAGCTCAGTTCAGTTCAGGGGCCACTTGCGTAGACCATAATCACACCGGAAAATTATTACATGCTATTTCATTACAGGGCTCCAAGGAGTAAACATTTTCACTTATGATTTTCAGTTCAGTTATCCACGTATTATAATTACTCATGATCAGTTATTTTCACTTGATGCCTCATGACATGATATTTCCACTTCGCATGAGATTTTATTATTATTACTTGTTATCTACGATATATGCATGCTGAGTCTTTAGAGTCACTAGACTTGATTGTTGTAGGTGCTGATGATGTCGGGATCGAGGGTGGGGACTCGTGAGCCAGCTCGAGTCGGCAGTAGTAGGACCCGAGGACCTCAGTGCAGCATTTATTATTATTCGATTGCGCAAACATTTTAATTATTGTTGGAAAAACTTTTTACTGTCATTTCGAAAATGTTAATTTCTTCCGCTGCCACTTTGAACATCAAACTTTATTTATCAGTTCATTTATGAATGAGGCAATTTTAATTATTTAAAAAGAAAAATTTTAAATTTTCCGCAAATTTACAAGTAAGGATTTTTAGGTCTTTACATGACATGTTAAGACGTGGATCCTTTTAATCCATTTATTTTCAACACACGATTTTACCACACGAACACACGTCCTTTTAAATCAACATTTTCTGGACTAACACGTGTCCAAGAATTTAAACAGTCACGTGCATAAGTACTTTGCTCGCTCCATTTTAGTTCTTCTTTCTTACGCTTACCTAAAATTTTCAGAGCAAAAGCAAATTCAAGCTTTCTTTTTCGCAGGAAATTATTCAGTTCTAATGGCAAATCAAATTCCCGCTCACATGCTGAATACTATGGCTATCAGTTTTGAATCAGTTCTATCAGTCGGAGAAGCCGATGTCAAGAACGTCTTTTTGAAGCTAGAATCAGCTGATCTGAGGACATTTTTTGGGCAATCTTCACAAGAGATCTACCCGAAGGAACTTCAAGATTTCTATTCTAATGGAACTATCAATTCTGATGGAAGCATCATCACTACTGTCAATGGTCAGTCATTAATCATTTCTGAAGAATCATTTGGAGAAATGTTCTTATTGCCTTCTGATGGGCTGGCCAACCTTGCTGAAGTTAAGGCATCTGATATTGAAGAGATGCTAACTTTTCTCTCTGCTGATGGACGGAAAATCAAAGTTTCCGATCCCAATAAGTAACTGAAGCACGAAGTTCAGTTGCTAGCTGATATTGTTGCCAAGGGGTTATTAGCAAAGGCAGGATCATTTGCTGCCCTAACCTTGCAGAAATTTCAAGCCATCACTGTCATTATGGCTGGTAGAAAACTGAACTGGAAGCACCCTATTTTCAATATCTTGAAAAATATGTTTCAATCCACTAAGCAATCCAAAGGATTAGTAGTACAGCTAAGCTATTTGATGAAAGTCAAAGGACTGGTGGCTGATGATTCAGAAAGATCATCAAAATTTAAAGTCTTCCATGCCAAGAACGTTCATCCGCCAAAAACTAAACTGGACATCTCTCCTGATCAGTTTTTTAAGATCAAAAAGGAGATTGGGACGCAGCAGGATGCTCCCAAATCAATAAAGAAAGGAAAAACTTCTGCTCAACTGAAACAATCAAGAGAAAACTGATTGTCAGTGGATCAAATTCTGAGGAAACACCTGTTCATGTGATTACAAAGAAACGAAGGACTCAAAAAACCAAGCCAGTGCCAACGTTGGCATCTTTCCAGCTGATAGATTGAAGCAATCCGACGCTCAACAGCCTATTCAGGCTATTCATTTAAAAGCTGTTCCAGCTGATGTTTCAGGTAAAGCTCAGTTACCTTTACCAACTGATCCATCCACAAAGGTCATCGGTATAGCTGGTAAAAAGAAGGAATCAGCAAAATTTTCAGCTCCTTCGATCAAAATCAATCGACCTACAGTCCTTTCTCCTGCTCGACCCAAAGGAATCAAAATTCAGGAGCTAGTGGATATTACTCACTCTGGACTGAGCATTCCACACATTCTTTCTGATGAGAAACAAGGGCAAATTGATCGAAGAGCCCAGGCCATCAAATGCCATTCAGACTCACATTGACCTTATATGGGAACAGGTCAACACCTTTGCTGAATCTAAACTGAAAATTTATAATGCTTGGACGAGCTTCAGAACACATACTTTTGCCAAACAGTTGAAAAGAAGTCTAAACTGGAGACATTCATCAAATTGGAAGCAATTGTTCTCAAAATGGTCAAAGTTGCTACAATTGTTCATGCATTGGAGAGAAAGAATTATTTCTTTGATCAAATAAGAGCCAAAAAGTTGGGCCAACTGATTGACAAACTCAAAAGCAACTACATTCCCACAAGTCCAACTGCTTATAATGATCGAGCTGTGCTGGACACAGATCTTATTGCTTTGCAATCGCAGATAAAATTTTGGGAAATAGATCAGGAATTGGTCATTTATGAAGGCTCTTCCGAAGATGAAGAAGATGAATCGACTTCTCAGCACAAAGAGCCATCCCCAAAACAAGCTGCTGCTACAACAGTAGAACCAATTCAGGATGTTCCACCATCTTCTTCTGTTGCTGATCCTCAACCTTTCTCGGACGCTGACTTTACCCTTGCTGATATCGATGAAATCATTCAGTCAGTAGCCCTAGAATTTCAAACAAATGTGCCTTCAGCTGAAGCAGTTGATCTTCCAACAGATCAAGCAGTTACAGTTGCTGATATCCCTGTCTCTGCTGAACAAGATGTTCAAACTTAAGTACCCATTTACTCAACTGTTGAACCAAATATAGAGAATGTTTTCACTGAGGAAGCTCAGTTGCATGTTGACAAACCGCAACAAGTTTCAGTTGATCAACCATCAGAACCACCTGTCACTGATCCTCCGACTGAAACTTCCACAGATCATCAAATAAATCAGCAGGACAGTCCATCTGCTGATCCAAATCACTCTTCTTCTCCTCCTATTCAACAAGAAGTCAGCATACAAGACATTACAGAGCTGACACATGCTGAAACAGAGGTTTCTAACCGGACTTTGGTGATATTTGATCAATCTACCAAGAATCAAGAACCAGGGCCGTTTGGACCTGTATCTCCTCATCCATCATCAGACATGGACTTAGTCCTTGAACAAATTCAGGACATTCAGCTCAACATGTCAAAGATAATGCAAGAAATCAAGGAGATTCAATGCACTCAGCTTGCTCACTCTCTGAAGCTGAACTCCTCAAGTGAATTCAATTCAGAAAAACTGAAATCTATTCAAACAGCTGTGACCTCCATCTCTTTTGTGATCGACGAGCTTAAAAAGAACAGAGGCTTAGCTGAAAGTTTCTCACTTACTCAAGACTTAATCAGCAAGCGAGTAGAATCTATGGAGACATCTGTTTCAAAGAAAATAGACTTGCTGCAAACCACTGTGTTTACTGCTGTCAAAGACATTGCAGCTGATGTTAGAATTTTATCTCTCAAAGTCGGCGTGCTTGACAAAAAGGGGGAAGCAACTAGATTGATGAAGGAATAAGAGAGGATTCAATTAAAGAGACAACTATTATTAGTTGAATATTATTTGTTTTCTTTGTACGAATCTGTACACTAGAAAAATTATTTTATCTACAAGGATTCTTTTTACTTCAGCTGATCAGTTTATTAAATTCCAAGTTTTGTCAATCACCAAAAATGGAGAAATTGTTGGAAATTAAATTTCAGTGATTTGACAAACTAAGCATAGAATTTATTGGACTAACTGATCAAGTAACCAGGCTTCGCAAATCGACTATCACTTGCCTAAATGATGATTAATGTGCTTAATATTAAAGGCAATTGATACCATCGCAACTGATTTACGCAACTGAATGAGCAGTTAACCAACTGATCAGTCGTAAACTTATCAGTCGATATATTCAGCCAAAAAAACTCAAGCTATCACCCTTTAGCTGATCTTTCAGTTACACACGTCACCAGTTGAGAACGAAAACCGACAAATAGTACAACAGACTGCAACTAGTAGTGGAACGCTGCATTTCAAAGATTGCAGTATACGAATGTTAGAGAATAATGACGTGGCAATCAACGGATACATGGATTCGAACGTTATTTAATATTAATGTCGAGAGGGAAGCCTATAAATAGGTGAAGAAGACAGCTGAGAAGGAGACACGAACTATCATTCTATTCAAGCTTGCTGTTACTCTGCTAAAATCACAACACATATTCAAATATCAAAAAGCTCACTTTCATCAGATATATCAGTTGCAATCAAGGCTACATTTACGAGCTTACTAGCACTTTGAAATCGTTGTTAGATTCGTTTAGTTGTGTTTAAATCTCAATCACGCACTGTAAAAGTTTTTGTGTACTAAGAGTTTCAGTTTTGACAGTGTTAAGTCCAAACTGAAGTGGGTCAATACAACTCTTGTATTCGATCAAAGTCTTTTAGTGGAAATCCTATCTTCGTGATAGAAGGAATGACGTAGGAGTTATTCTATTCTCCGAACATCCAGAAACAAACCGTGTGCATTTTCATTTCAGTTATTACTTTCAGTTAGCTATTCTATCTCTCAGTCAGTTTACTTCGGCAACTGTTTTTCTCAGTTAAACTGATTGTTATCGACTGACGAGATACCGAGAATCAGTTTGTCACTAAACTGAACTCAACATTCGAAAGGAATACAAAAATACGTGAGTGTTTATTCAACCCCCCCTTCTAAGCACCTATCACCTCTTAACCGATCCTTTCATCCTTTGAATTTGACCGTCTGTTTGTGGGTGATAGGTCGTGCTGAGGAAGACTTTTGTTCCCATGGCTTCTTAGAAACTTTTCCAGAATCTGTACACAAATCTTGACTCCTTATCGGATAGTATATTTGCTGGAACTCCACGTAATCTTACTATGTTGTCCATAGTTTATCTAGGTGGTAGTTCATTCGCACAGGTAAAAAGTGTGCCGATTTGGTCAGTCGGTCGGTGATAACCTAGATGCCATCATGGTTTTGTCTTGACTTTGGTAATCCTACCAGAAAGTCCATGGAAATGCGCTCCCACTTCCGTGTTGGTATTTCTATTGGTTGTACTCGATCGCTGATGTTTGTCTTTGACCTGTTGACAGATTTAACATTTAGCGGTAAAGTCAGCTACATCCTTCTTCATTAAATTCCACCATGATTATGTTTCAAGTCTCGGTACATTTTGGTGCTTCCAAGTTGAGCTGAGAATTTTTACTTGTGTGCCTCAGACATTAGTTCTTACATAATTTCATCGAGGTCTGGTACATATAAACGTCCTTTCATCCACAGGATGCCTTTCTCATTAATTTGAAATTCTTGAGCTTTTCCTTCTTGAAGTTGCTCTTCAATTTTGGTTATTGAAGGGTCGTGATTTTTCTTCAGCTTGATAATTTCTTGGAGGTCTGGTTGAGCTGAAAGAACCGATAAATTTACTCTTCCTATATCTTTTCGGCTCAAGGCATCTGTTACCTTGTTGGCTTTACCCGGTTGGTAGTTGATTGTTAAGTCGTAATAATTCAAGTTTTTAATTCACCTTCTTTCACCATGTTTAATTCTTATTGGGTGAATATGTATTTGAGGCTCTGGTGATCACTGAATATCTTGCATTTGACCCGTAAAGGTAATGTCTCCAGATCTTTATTGCAAATAATATTGTAGCTAACTCGAGATCATGGGTTGGGTAATTTTGCTCATAAGGTTTTAATTGCCTTGATGCGTAGGCAATTACTTGACCTTTATGTCGAAGACTATAATTAGCTAAGGTGTTCAGTTGTGAGATAGTGAGGTTTTTATGAGAATATCAGTAATACAACTACTAAAGAACACTCTTTCATCAAGTTAGTTGCGATTCATTTTAAAGCTTACTTTCAGTTTGCAAATCTCAATCTCAAACTTCATTGATATATTCGTAGTAATTATGCTACTATTTGGACCATTCAGTTATTAACTGATAAGTTTAAAAGAATCTAGAGTTTCAATTTGGTAGTGTCACACCCCAAGATCGAGGCATCGGTGACATCGGCATTGTTAATCAAATAATAATAAACCTTGTGGCAATTAGCCAAATACAAGTCTATTTCATGAAATTCCATTGTCTTTACGTGAAAAGAAAAATACAAAGTTTGCGGAAGCGAATAGTACAAACATTTACGAAGAAAGACAAAAGAACACTAAGAAATGCCTCAGTCCGTCCAAGAAATGCCTCAGCTCCTGGGCGGCATATCTAGCTATCATGGGCAAAAAATGGCAGCCCTGTCGAACATGCGGATAAACTCCGCCACATGTGAGTCCCCCTGGCGGAGACTAATAAACTTCATTGTCAGATGGCCCCTGACGTCAGCAGGAAAGTACTTCCATAGAACAACTCCTTGAACATGTCCCAGGTGAGGGTAGCCAAATCCACTGCATGCGCAGCCCCCTCCCACCAAAAGGATGCATCATCTCTCAAAATATAGATGGCGCACCTGGCCCGGTCGCCATCTCTCATCTGAAGGTACTCGAAATGCAGCTCCATTGATTGAATACATCCCTCTGCCAAGAATGGATCAGTAGTTCCCCCGAACTCCTTGGGTTTAAGTCGCCTGAACTGATCACATACATCCACCTGAGGCCTGGGAGCCTGCTGTACCTGCTCCAAGAGCCTACATACCCTCTAGAACTCGGGTAGCTGCATCCATAGGCGGTGGTGGGCCTCTGCTGCCTCCAGGAAAATCATCCTGACGGTTGGTGCTAGGAGAGTGTCTGGGAGGCATATTTAATTAAAATCCAATTTATAAACGTAACCCATCATGCAAATAATCTAGTTTTTCAAATTAATAACTTTTTAGTTCATAAAAGTAGTTAAACATGCACTGCAAATCCTCGAAAATCGTAAATCATGAAGGCATGAAGGTGATATCAGTAAATCATTTAAAAAATTTAAAACATAAAAGGTTACAGACTTGAGGCTTGAAGACTGAGCGGTAGAAGCTGGCGGTGGCACAACCCTATACAGGATCCTTGCTCTGATACCAACTGAAACATCTGCTTATTTAAAATGCGGAAATATTTTTTTTAATCCCATTCAAATATTTTGCATGCATGCACTCCCATGAAAAATATATCATTTAAAAATAATTGTAAATATTTGACAATAAAACTAGAGCAATTTAAAATGACCAAGCTCATCCAACAAAATATGCGTAAACACAAACGAGTAAAAATTCTAAAAATCTACAGCGTATAAAAAACGTGTGTATAAAAATGCTCATGCCCTCTCAAAACTCATAAAAACATCAAGTGCGGAAGAAATGTGGTCATCGGGTCGTGCACGCACCATACAGTCCTGCTGACTCAGAGTTCGACACCTCCAGTTCCCTCAAAAACATGTTCACATGCATCACACACGTCTAGTGAGTCTAAAGACTCAAGACACCTGTACCAGAAATAACAAGTACGTATACATAGCACACAACAGTGGAAATATACTGTAATCAGCATATCTTTCATGCATTTAAACAGTGTAAATGCAGATGTGCCATATGAAATCATTGCATGTCAAAACAACTCATCATTATCATTATTCATCATTATACATCATTTTAATTGGTGAATTAAGTTCATTAGTTGTGGGGACCCGCACGTTAATCATGTTCTTAATCATCATTGAGACTAATTAATCAATTATAAAACAGGGTCTAAATTTTTTTAAAATGCGGAAAATAGTGAAATAAAACGTATATACATCTCAGTATAAAAGTACAAGTCCTGTACCACATAAATTTATTCAACTAAGGTTTAACAGCTAATATCACGTGTCTAACCCTATCTCTAATCCAAGTCCGGAGCCTCCACTCTAATCACGATCTCTCTTCATCTTCTCAACCCAGAACCTGTCCCACCTGTTGTCATGCACACATACAAAACAAGACAACAGCCGGATAACTCCGGTGAGAATAAATCCCAGTATAAAAAATGTAAACATGCAATCATATAAAAACATATACAAAAGCATATAACAAATATCATTCACATACAGCCAATCAACAAATATGTATGATATCAAAACTGTAAATCAACTAGTCGTATCAGACTTGATTCAAACAACGCGTCGTCTCAGACTCGACTCATTCCTAATCTAGGGATCCCGGTTTTGAATATTGAGAATTATATCGAATCTCAGTCGATAGGAATGACTCAACCCTAAATGGCATCGATATAATTCCTATATCCAGTGTCTGGGCGAAACAGCCACAGAATTGACGAATCAGTCAAGGATTAAGCGAATCAGCCAAGGATTAGGCGAATCAGTCAGGGACTAGGCGAATCAGCCGATAGCCAGACGAATCAGCCAGTAACTTGGGGAATCAGCCAATGACTAGCGAATCAGCAGTCAATACATGCATACAGTAACTAGGCGAATCAGCCGATGACTAGCGTATCAGTAGTCAATACATGCAGTGGCTATAAATCAATAGAATACAAACATCAATCTCATCAATTACAAATATCAATGCAATAAACTAAGTATGTGATTTAGGGAAACTCGAGTCAAACCTCACTCGAGTTGTGCAATCCCAACTCAACATTAATTTATACCTTTCTTTCTGATACTCTGACTCTGTCGAAGTCTTGAACTCAAAGCCTATCAATACTCAATGTCTAGTTGTAGCCTACATCGATAGGAACACAGTACTGAAGTCGGATTCAAAATCGAATGGGCGAATCTTTCACAATCACAAAACAAAATTGTAAAAAGGCGTAAGGATTTTCTTTCCCAATCCTTCGACTCTTTCTCTGAATTCCCGAGGATAATTGCAATTCATATATATATATGCATACACGTACATGCAGCAAGGCAAATGGCACATCCTTCAAGCAACACGTCCCGCGCATATGCCCGACATCAACCGGCGCATATGCGCAAGACCTTAAGTCTCGGCGCGTGTCTTCCCAACTGCTGGCGCATATGCGCGACACATTTCCGCGCATATGCGCCCAACTCTCTGGACCTCTCGCGCATGTGCGCGTATACAAGTCGCGTATGTGCCCCCAACTCTCTGGACCACTCGCGCATGTGCGCGTATACAAGTCGCGCATGTGCGCCCAGTGTTCTGCCCCGCATCATGGGCTTCCGCACTACTCGCGCATATGCGCGCTTACTCTTCGCGCATATGCGCGAGACCTTCGGCTCTCGCATCAACAATCTTATATGCAAACTTTCAATTCGTGTTTCGATTAGCCCTTTCATAATCGTTTCGATTAAAATCAATAATCTTAATTTAACACGATATAAAATCTCGGGCATTACATTAGTTGTGACTGTCGTAATCATTCATCATTTACGATAGATCAATCATACATAGAACTGTGGTACCCGGTGGCTGTCGGACATTAGTTATAGTATTATGCATCCACTGTGTCTAGGCCTCATCATCATCATTTACATATATATCTTAAGCATTTACATATACTTCGATAGCCACAACTAATTCTCATCCTTCAAAATATCATTGTTTTCATCACACAACAAAATCATGCACATGCGTATTTTTTCTTAAAACCAAGCATGCAACGTATATTTCATAAATTCATAAAAATCATGATCATGCGGCATAAATATTAAAATGACATGATAAATTGTTCTCAGGGTGCTGCCAGGACAATAATCTCTACTCAGGTGAAAAATGACCATTTTGCCCCTGCAAATCCAAAATGACCATTTTACCCCAGACATCTAAATTTCGACCCGAAGCTTACCAAACTCATTAAATTATCCCAAAACCTTTTTTTAAAAGTGTTTTGTAGACGTAAACTAGAGCTCGTTCCAAAACTTAAACGATTTGTTTTAAAACTCGGAGCGTGGTCTCGGTTTTAATTCGAATCAACCCGAATCTTAACCAAATTTTTATCAACTTAAGTCATATCTTAAATCTACCAGACCAGCCCCTAAAACATCAATTTTAGACCTCTCAAGACACCCAAACCCATGCTGAATGTTGCTGGAAAATATGCAAGTCTACCACTCGAAACCCTAGACGCACAACTTCCCGTATTTTTGATCCTAGCCTTCACCTAACAGGACCAACCCCTAACCAACCACACTTAGACCACCCTAGGCTCCCTCTGGACCTGCTGAATCCATGGTTACACTCCCATGAAAGCCCAACTCGCCCTCGATCGCTATTCCCCAAGAGAACTCAAGCCACGGCCAAACCTCCTAGACCACGTTTGATCGGCTTCAGGGGTGGCTCCAGCAGCATTCGAGCCCTCATCAGCCATGTCTCAGACCCATTAAGGTCTGATCTAAGCCTTGGATCGGCCCTTGCACCGCTGGCTCCACTCCGTTCACTCGATCTCCCAAAAACTGAACCAAGCACAACCCTACCCTCACGACTTCAAGCGTACAACACCACAACTCAACTCCAGCCTATTGGCAGCTTACTTCTCGACCTTAACGCATCATGGGCATTACAACTCAGCAGCCCCCTTGAAACAAATCATGAAATCGTGAATACACAACACAACATGCAAAAATAGTGACAAAAACTTGCCTCAAGACCTTACCCATGCTGGCCGAAAAAGCACATGCAATTACATATGTATAACAGCAATATTATGGCATGTATGAAGATAAAATGAAAGTAAGTGTGTGGCTTGACGAATTATGCTCAAAAACTAGGAGATTTGCGCGTTGGTGAGGCACGGGAAAAGAGGGGAAGGAGGCCTGATTGAAGAGTTTTAAAGGCTTGAAGCTGCTGAAGGTTCCTCACGTGAATGAGGTGGCTAGAGATTTGGAGGGTAGGCTGATAATGCTTAGGGTTAGTGTTGAAACATCTCATGTTCGCAATCTTTGTTCGATTTTGATTTTAACAAAACTTGTTATTTTGTTTCTAATAATCTACCTCAGTGCGCATATAGCTGAAACTGAAATAATCATTTACGAGCCGAAACTGAAGCTGTCTAAGATGCAAACTGAAAGCATCAACTGATCAACCAAACTAATCCAGTTCAACTGATGTTTCGTTAATGAGTTCAAATGAATGTTCAGCTGATAGGTGGTTCAGCGGGAGAACCTTCAGAAGCCAGGCCAGCCGAAGGAGTGTTCAACTGATGAAGAGCCTAGCTGACCAGCTCAACTGAACAAGAGTGAAATCAGTTCAACTGACGAGTTAACTGATTTCATCAGACCAACTGAAGACCAGTTCAACTGACTAGTTCAGAACATCAGTTAGGAGCAATAAGTTTCATATCAAGACAAGCTGATTTAAGTGGAATCTAGTTGTGCGCAAAGATACAGAAGCAATTGTCCAGTCAAAGGACAATAATGAACGTTGCATCAGAGAATTAAAGACAAAACGTTTTGAAAGGTAGTCTTAAAGTCGAGACACAAAGTCCGAGAAATGAATTCAAGATGCAACTGATACAATAAATGAGTCTCACTGTACGTTTAGTATTCCCGCCTATATAAATAGAAGATCAGTGAAGATTCAAAGTGAAAACAAGAAGAAGCTGAAAAAAAGAACGAGATACAAAACAAAAAGCTTCTTCAAGAGAAAAAAGAAAGGGCACGCACATTGCACATATGCTTTTAGAAGCATTCAGCCCACAGGGACACTTTAACGTGTTATCTGCTTAGTTTAGAAGCCAATGTCACTCAGTGTATGAGGACATCCTTGTTCAGTTCTTACACACAAATTCTCTCAACCACTCATATACAGTCTTGCAAAAAGACGTTAAACTTGTGTATGTAGTCTTTGACACATAGACGTTAAAGAAGTGTTGGCTGGAAGGTGCTGGCTTCAGTCCTAGCTAGGAGTTCAGTTTAGGCAGTAGTGTAAGTCCTAGCTGAGTGGTTTTGTACAAACAATTGTATAAATCAAAGTCTTCTAGTGTATCATACCCGAGGTGCTAGAAGGGGTGACGTAGGAGCAGTTGAAGTCTCCGAACATCCATAAACATATCTTGTGTATTTAACTGTTTAAATATTGTTTTCAAACCAATTTAACTAGTTAAAGCATATGTTGGTTCAGTTCTCATCATAACTGAACTAATAAATGCAATAACTAATCTAGTTTTTTGGTTATTCAGTTACACATGATATACAAATATATCAGTGTTTCTTAACGAATTATTATTTCGAGTGTTTTCCGCTTGGTTCTATACCAAAATCGATCTAATTCATCGGTGTATACATTCTTAGAACATGAGCTATTGCAGCTCTTGGAGAATATTTTGTTTGAAGCATCCGAAAGATGCTTAGCAAACGATCCTTCAGTTAGGTTTAGGGTAGCTTAGGGATTAATTAAATACAATATCAAATTCTAATGGGCCTTTAATTGCATTTTAAAAAGTTAAAAATGGGTCTTGAGCCCACTAAGCTTAAAAATATGCCCAACAAACCCTAACATATTCCCGAAAAATATTTTTTTTTGATAAATTTTTTAAAATATCCCCCGAGCCCTCAAAAAGTTCTCCGCATCGATAAAATTTGAGTGCCGATTAAAAATATGCCCTAGCGGGTAAAAATACCCAACAAGACCCAAAATAGGAAAATACACTTAAAAACCGTTTATTAATAAATAAAAATTACACATGTAATAAAAATAATTTTCCTGATAATTCCCCAGTCTCTGTTCCTCGATCGAACGCAAAATGAATTTAGAAACCCTAATGCATGAACTTTTAAAATAATAATAAAATGAATCCTATTATTAAATAATTACGCATTAAATGCATAAAAATATATAAACACATCATTTAAATAAAATCATATATTATATACATTCAGGTTACGTAAATGTAAATTCCTAAACCTTAAATAATACTTTTAAAACCTTATTCTTTTTACATAGCATAGTATATCAGAGATGAATGAACAGAAGTAAAAAATTGAACAAATCAGAGCTTCAAAGTTGGATGAACATAAATCAGACTTAGAACAAATCCTTACCTAGAATCAAAACATTTCAAAATAGAACTTATCAGAACTTATCAAACAAACAGATTAAAATGATCATGGGCTATCCTTGATATTGGGCTTCCTTTGATGCCTTCTCTTGTAAATGGGCTCCCTCAGGGGCCTTTTCCCGCATCCGGGCTCCCTCTGGGCCCTTCTTTCATAGACAGGCTTCCTCTGGGCCTTATTCCTCACCCGCTTTCCCGATTCATCATTATCAGATTTAAACTTATAACTTTTGAAACGTCTGGTATTCATTTTTCTTAAAAAGTACTAGAAGGATTGTTTTTTTAAGTAATCGGCCGAACAGTCACATATACATAAAAAAAATTTATAAAATATTTTGCATCATTTTAAAAATAAATCAACCAATTAATATTTGAAATCAAAGGAAATATTCAAATTGTCAAACATTTTACCAACCCTAAAAAGCAATAAATTTGAAAAGTATAGCCATACTAAACCTCTCAAAAGCCACTCAAAAGCATAAATAATAAGTCGTAAAATCTTTTAACGTAAATCTTAAACTTAAATGCGAAAAATAGAAGCGCTGATCCTCGGGTCATGTGCACCTTCAGTCAAGTCAAATCAGGCATCCAAGCCTCCCTCAACATTATTATCATACTCACCTGCATCAATCATATCTAGTGTGTCTAAAGACTCAACACATCATATTCTTGATAACAAATAATACGTATAAAACCACAAGCAACAGAGAAAATACTTTTACGTAAAATAAAAAATTTTCATGACATGTATAACTTCAAAACATAAACATTTTCATATCATCTTCAACATATTCTTATACATAATATCATCAACATATACATATTCCTTATTCCTTTCATTGAATTCAGATCGTTAATTGTGACTTTCGTGTTCATCTACGTCTACATCTACGTGTTGAGCGATTGATCCATCTACATGTAACCTTAGTACTGGGCGGCAGGGACATCAGCAACACTCTCACCTGTCAACTAAGCCCTAGCCTTACGTATTAACATATCCGCGTATACATATTCGTATCCACGGAAACACGATCGTCGGGCTCCCACTAGGACAATAACCCTCACGATATTTCCAACCTATCATCATATTAGTCACAATTACTTCACTTCCTTCAACGTTTCATATTCTTATCATTTTATAAAATTTAAACATGTATATAACGTTTTCCTTTTAAACCAAGCATGCAACATATCTTTTAAATGTCCACGTTAAATCATGAAATCCATAAACATTTTAAAAATAACATTTTAACATATACATATCCATGAACATTTAAAATAACAGTTTGACATATTAAATCATAACAATTCCATAAACATTTAAAATCAACGTTTTAACATCATAAAAATTCATAAAACATTTTAAAATTCCATAATCATTTAAAATAATCATTTTAACATGTAAAAATTCATAGACATTAAAAATAATCATATTAGCATATCAAACAACATTCGGGACACTGTCATGATGTTTACAAATTTTCGGGTGTAAAATTACCGTTTATCCCTAAAAATAAAATTTCACGTAACATTTTCTTAATTTCATTGACTCTAAATGTCCCAAATATTTATTTACGTTTACATTAATTTTCTCGTATTTTTATTTAGCTTAAAATCGAGGACTTTTAAATTAATCTTAAAATGTAACGTATTAATGCATTTTAATCCCGAATTAAATCAAACCTTAAAATAAAATTACCAAATTTAAAACTTAGACTTTTAATAATTAGTTGAGTTTAAATATAATTTTCCATAATTTTATTAAGCTCAAAACAAGATGTTTCAATTAATTTTTTGATTAACGTTTTGTGCGGCGATTAAATCTCGGATAAATCCAAAACTCATTATTTTGTTCCCAAATTTTAAAAATAACATTTTTATTATTTATTCTACCATTGGGAGCCATGAACTACACCCATAGACCCAAGGTTTCAATTTTAGTTCTTATATTTTCGTTTTTGACACCTTATCGAACACACCGAGCCATCTCCCAAAATACTCGAGCCACGCCCGAACCACCTTGAGCCAAAACATAGCCAACCAATCTAGGCACCCTCATGGACCATTTGAACCCATAGGACCTGCCCTTAACTCCAAAACTGAAGCCTTATTAGAGCTGCAATAATCAGCCGAGAAACCCACCTAGGAACCCTTGAACCATAATCGTTTCTCCATTAGCCCAGCTTGAACCCTTCTGAGCCATCCTTGACCAAGACCCCCTATGGAACCTAATGGACCCTTAGAACCTAAGGACTCGACCCCAGCTCCTGAAACCGAAGCAACACCAGTAGCACCTGTCATAGCCGAGACTCCCACGTGAACATGGACTCTTGTTTCTATTGCTAGGACCAAGCCAACCGACCCAAACCCTTAACCAGCCCCTTGTGCACCTTCTTAGCACCCTAAGGACCTAACCTAACCCAGCCCGAAAGCCCCTGGCCAAGCCACAGACCCTGCACAAGTTGCTGCACATCTGCGCCCCTCCTTGGCATGCTCTCGGGTTGAGTCCTAGCTTCCTAGGACTCCTCCCCAGCCTCGTGTCTCGAGTCCTAGCATGGCTAGGACTCTTCCCCTGACCCAAACCGAGACCAGCTGTGACCCAAGCTAGGCCATGCAACACCTAACCCATAAACCGATCCTTGACACCCCAAACCGTGAGAAGTGGTTCCAACTTGTTTCTATTTCTTGTGCAGCCTTTTGGGGTGTTCTAGGACCCCTTAAAATTGAGTACAACATGACCCTAACACATCCTAATCATGGCAGTCCCTTAGGTACATGTAATTCATGGTTTTGGATCAAAATACATGTTTTAAAAATCATGTAAGATGCAAATACGAAAATCTTCAAAGGTGCAACTTATTTTAATGCAATTTCAAACATAATTACATAATATGGTGTGATGATGAGTAAAAGGAGAATATGGCGTGCCTTTGCGTATTTTACGTACAAATTTACGTTGATGACTGTGAAGAACGACGACGACAACCTTGGCTAGAATTTCCTTGAAGCTTTCGAACTTTTTCCTCTTAAAATTTGATGTGTGTGTATTGTGTATGAGGAGTATTTTTGGGAGAGAAAATTCTGAAAAGTGGGCTTGCGTTATCGTGTTAATGGGGAGGGTTTTGAGTAATTTATAGTTTAATTAATCACTAATTAGGCTTAGGCCCATTAAGCATACAAATTAGGCCCATAAGTGCTTAATTAAACATTAAAAATAATTTTGTTTAAATAAGTTTGTGAATTTATTAGCTGAGTTGCCAATACGTTTGTATTTTTGTTGAAAAACCAACACCGATAAAATTTATGCTCCAGCATATAAAATCACCTCAAAACCCCTTATTTTTAAAAATATGAAAAATCATCATTCATATTTTAAATAATTAAAATCAATTATTTAATAAAAACATTTTACGTTTTTCAGCCCTCGGTCTTTGATCCTCGATCGCAACTCGAATAACACTTAAAAATACATTTTAAAGCATGTAAGTAGAAAAACTACTAAAACATCATATAAGCATGTCGCATAATCAGTTTAGCAATTAAAATCATTTAATTACTCATTTTTCTTATTTCCTAGATTCACATGCAGTTAAATTATGTCGCCTTAATTTTGGACCTTACAACTTATCGTTTGGATACAGATTGATTCGGACATAATGACACCAACATAGAACGAAGCGGATAGCATGAATGAACAACGGACGTAACGAAATGATTTTGAAGCAACTTAGGATTTCGAACACCATACTTATACAATAGGGTTAATACCCATTTTCGTCCTTTTCGTTAACCGCTTTTCCCATTTCAATCTCTCATGATTTTTGACTGCTTAAATAATCCTTCAAGTTTTCAAAATATTCCCGAATTGGTCCCTACCGTTATCCTGACGTTAAGATTAACGTTGACTCATATCACGTGCCACTCACATGATCATTTGTTTATGAAGGCAGTCAGTCGAGTATTTCTTTTCAAAATTACTCCCCCACCTGTACAAGAACCCTAATCCCTAAATCAAACGATGGAAGGAAAGGGAATGTCGAACTCGAAGAAAATGTAGCAATTCCAGATTCATTGATTCCATTACAACATCTGCCATGGTAAAGGCTTTGAATTATTTTCCATGATTTTGTTGTAGCTTCTCGATTATTATGTTCGTAGCATTCGTATTTTGTGAACTTTTATGTAATTTTGAAATGGAATATGTATGTATATACTGTATCTCAACATTTTCGAATTTAAATTTCGAAGGTGGTTTATCAATATTTTGGTAAATTTTTAGGATAATGATGGAGACCAACTCGAAGGTGGTTTATCAAAAATTTTAGGATATTTGTTAGGATATTTTTCTAATTTCGAAGGTGGTTTAGCAAAATTTTTGAACAGAGTAGTAGCATTATTATTTTATTACAAATTTAGTTTGTATTGTGTAACTTTCTCTGTGATTTGCTTATGTGATTTTCATGTTTACTTTATGAATTTTTTTTTTTACTTTTGAAATTTCTTATTTAATGTAGAGGAAAACATATGTTGTATTTGTTGGACGAAAACCCGGTGTTTACGAGAATTGGGAGGAGGCTCAACTTCAAGTGAATAAATACAGTGGAGCTTCTCACAAATCCTATTGGAGTAGAGAAAAGGCACTGAAATCTTTTGATGAGTACATGAAAAAACAATTTGGTGGAGCTGCTACTTTTAACTCTTACGAGGCAAAATGTTCAAGTTCAACATGTGATGCAAGTTCGAGCGGAAAACCGAAAGAGTATGAAAGAATAGCCCACTTAGTGGAGGCTCAAATGGAATTAGAACGTGAGAATCGAAAAAATGCATTGAAAATGGAAGAGTTGTCTAAAGAGCTCAAAGAAATACTACAGTCTCTACACATTGGTGAAGATAAATAGAGTTGTTGTTGCTTCTATTGGTGGCACAGCTAGTGAGGCACAGCTAGTGATGCATGTGTTTGTATCATTTTCGATTATCCTGCTCTTGTGTAAACACTGAAGTTTCTTTTATGTATTATGGGATTTGAATTAACAATGCAACAATCTGTCTTCAACAATGACTTGAGTAAGATGTATAATATTCATCTTGTGTTTGCAACTGTGATTGTTAATTATTTGTGTCCAAATTTTAGATGTATGAGTACCAGCACTATTACGAATAGTAGTGTCAATTCAAATGCCAGCACAACCAGCACCATTAAAATGCTGGATAAGCACAACCAACACCATTAAGAGATTTCCCAATTCAAATACCAGCACCATTAAAATGAAGAGATTTTCAAAACTACAACATTTACTTCCACAACCATTAAAATTCAACAAAAAATAAATAACATATCCACAACCACTACTTCCATAAAATGTAGAATCCAATAAAACAAGATAACATGTCATCAACCACTTGTTCCAAAACCATCCTAGATTTTGATGATGATCCAGTGCTTTCAAGATTTTGATGATGATCCGGTACCCTTTTCCTTTGCGGCATCTTTCATTGAACGAGATCCATTTGATTCTGTCGGTGTTTTTTTCCTTTGATCATCCAATGAAGCTCTCAAACTAGACACAGTTACGAAGTTCCTTCCGCCTTTCACAATAACATGTGTTTGTTTGTTGAGTACTTTATTGACCTGAAAAAAAGATAAATAAACTCAAACATATCCAACTCACGAAAATAAATGTAAAAGGTTTATTTGCACTTACATTAATTGATGAGATCCTGTTAGAGCTGCCAGTAATTGTTACTCCACTTGCTCGTTGTCGTACTACCTGAAAATAAACATTTATATCCAAAAACTTTTACATAAATTATTGTCACTTAAAATAAACATAAATACACAACAAGTAGTTTATAACCTGTAATTTTTTCCTTTTTTTGAATGTTGCTTCAGAACGTTCAACAGTTTTATTGGAAATGAATCTTTCGCTTTCATCTGACGTTGTGTTGCCTTGTCCAGTCGCAACAAACTCGGCTTCATTGCATGTTTGTGATGCAGATTCAATGTCACCTATTAAATGCTCAATATTATTTAGATAAAAATTATAATACGAAACTTCAATATCATAAAAGTAACTCCAGAACATCACCAATATCCATTTCATTGTAATTTTGCGGTGTTTGAATTTGACCTCTGTCCATTTCATTGTTTTCTTGTGTTGGCTTATCTAAACCACTTGCTTTAGTTATATTGCAACTCCTTTGATTGTGTCCAAACCCACCACATGTCCGACACTTGTTGTTTCGTTTCACACCTTTCAACTTTGATTGTCTTGAAGCAGGAACTTCATCAGGTTGTCGCCTTCTCAACTTAGCTGGCCTACAAACTTTTTCTTTATAGATTGGTGGTAATGGAGGAGTTAACTGGCATTCAGGCCACAGGGCTGGTCCATTAATGGGCATGATGGAGCGCGAGTAACACTGCTTGTATTTCAAAACACTGTAAAAACAATGCACATAAGCCTCGGGGTTCTCTTGCTTACACCAAATAGCACAAACAGCATGTGCACATGGAATTCCAGTCAAATCCTATTTCCTAAAACTGCAAGTCATCCTACACAGGTCAACAGAGTGCTGCTGGTGTAATCCTGTGATCTGAAAATGTGTCTCATCAGCCATCAAAGGACTAAACACAGCTGCTTCCTTGCTATTCTTTGCCAACACAACTTTAATTTTTGGACACATCACACCATCCCATTTCTCGGCCTTTTCTTTGTTCGTTTGAAACCTAACCATTAACAAATTTCTTAATGTTTCGAACATTGAAATGATTGGTTTTTCTCTTGCATCTAAAATCATGCTGTTGAAACACTCACACATGTTGTTAAGAAGTATATCACATTTTGGAATTGTGCTGAAGTAAGCCTTGGACCAGTGTTGTTCAGGTTTTTTGCTCAACCAGATATAGGCATCATGATTGATCTTCTTCAAGTCTTCCATCCGCCTTTTGAACTCTTCAACTCTTGTTGCCCTAGCCGCAGCCCAAAGAGCATTTTTAATCCCCACACCTCTGAAACCATCGTGTTTCATGTTGGTGTATAGATGCCTAACACAAAATCTATTTTCGGCATTTGGAAACAAATTCTCAAAGGTAGGAATCAAGCCTTTTTGCTTATCAGACATGAAGGTCCAACCATCTTCATTCTCAAAGCCAATATCGTTATTCAACAACTGCAGAAACCACATCCAACTATCCTTTGTCTCTCCTTCCACCAATGCATAAGCAATGGGAAAAATGTTGTTATTTGGATCTAGGCCAACTGCTGTCAACAACTGCCCACCAATATTGGTTTTCAAAAAACATCCATCCACTCCAACCACAGGTCTACAAGACTCCTTAAAACCTTGTTTACAGGCCGAGAAGCACACATACAGCCTCTGAAATCTTGGCGCATCATCTCCATCAGTCAGTTTCAGAATCACAGATGCACCTTCATCGGACCTTCTTAGTTCAGCACAGTAATTTCTTATTTGGCTAAATTGTTCCGCTATGCTGCCATCAACTAGCTTTAATGCTTTTTTCCGACCCAAATAAGCTTGTTTATATGTGAGGGATACATTCAAAGTAGATTTAACCTCTTCTCGGAACTCTCTGGTACCTAACTTAGGATTTGATTTCAATTTACTCACAAAAGTTTCACCTAACCAGCTTGAATTGATGTTTTTGTTCTTAACATTCCAATAGCAGTTTTTGTGCTCAGGTTTAAATGTCTTTATATGCCAGCAACTGTCCTTATTCACTGGTGATACATGAATAACCCATTCACATCCTTCATTTTTGCACACACCTCGAAGCCTACTTTTATCATTCTTGACAAAGTTCACTACCATCCCTCGTCTGATACAATGACTTTCTATAGCAAACTTTGCCTCTTTTTTTGAATTAAATATCATACCAAGCTTCAAATCAGGATTTTCAGAGTAGGCATACATTTCGAATTTTTGTGAATCTTCCTCTTGAGAATCAAATGCACTCTCTAACTCATCACTTTCTGCACAATCATCATCTCCTTCATCACCTTGCATTCTCTCAAACAAATCATTGGAAATATCACCATCAATGACTATATTTCCCCCTTCTCCCCTAATATTATCATCTTCATCGAAATCAAACTCACTATCATAAAATTCTGCCTCATCTTCATCAGTGATTCCAACCCTTGTTTTCGGTTCAACTTCTTTTTCTTTCTCTAAAACACCAGATGCATCTATCTCATTTATTGAAACAAATTCATCATGTTCAATATAAATTTCCACTTCAAAGTTTTTGGGGACGTGGTTCCTAATTTGAACAACATCAGCATCACTTTCCAAATATCTACCATTGCTCAAAGATTTACCGATTTTGTGCCAAAATCTGAACTTATCTTTCTCCACGCATCCTACTTGCTCAGCATAACCCCAGAGTTCAATCAAGCCTATCTTATCCATATCCAAAAAATCAAAGTATTCAGTACTCCCACCTTTGTACGTTTTCCTCTTGCGATTGCTGTCCATTGAACCATTGTAGTACAATTTAATTGTAACAAGAGTGGGTTCTCGCATCCAGCCTAAAATGCATAAGAGTAACATAAGTAAATGTGATAAATCTCAAAACATTTTTCCTCAAATTCAGCACATTAAATAAGAGAAACATTACCATAATTCGGGGAGAAATTCAAGAGACATTATACTTCTTTTAGCCATTACCGACTTCAACTTTAGCAAATATACCAAACTCTAATTTCAAAAAAGAAATCAGTGGTGTTTCTTCGAGTTCGCCCTTCCCTTTCTTCGAGTTCGCCTTTCCCTTTCCTTCATACGTCTAATTTGGGGATTAGGGTTCTTGTAGAATTTGGGAGTAAAAGGTAAAGGAGTCAACGTTAATCTTAACGTCAGGATAACGGTAGGGACCAATTCGGGAATATTTTGAAAACATGAAGGATTATTTAAGCAGTCAAAAATCATGAGGGACTGAAATGGGAAAAGCGTTTAACGAAAAGGACGAAAATGGGTATTATCCCTATACAATACATGCAGTAGTAGACGATCGTATTTTTAAAACAATCTTTAAAACACATAAACCTACTTACCACTTACACTTGGTTCAAATGTACGATTCAAACTTAACCGATACTTGGGTAGACCTTAGGTCGAACACGGGCAAAGCACACGCCCTTAAAATATCCTCCAAGGTTTGGATCGTCATTTAAGTTTGGCCGTCTCTTTGTGGGTGATAGGCCGTGCTGAGGGTGACTTCGGTTCCCATGGCTTCTTGGTAACTTTTCCAGAATCGGGACAAAATTATTGAATCCCTATCGGATAGTATACTTGCTGAAACTCCACTCAATCTTACTATGTTGTCCACGTAAAAGGTGGCTAGTTCATCTAGGTTGTAGTTCATTTGCACCGGAAAAAAGTCTGCCGATTTGGTTAGTCGGTCGACGATAACCCAGATTCTATCGTGGTTTTGTCTTGACTTTGGTAATCCTACCTTAAAGTCCATGGAAATGTGCTACCACTTCCACGTTGGGATTTCTAGTGGTTGTAAGAGTCATCCCGATCGCTGATGTTTGTCTTTGACATGTTGACAGATTTGACATTTAGCGGCAAAGTCAGCTAAATCCTTCTTCATTCAATTCCATCAGTAATTTTTTTTAAGTCTCGGTACATTTTGGTGCTTCCTAGGTGAACTGAGAATTTTTATGTGTGCGCCTCAGACATTATTTCTCGCCGAATTTCATCGAGATCTGGTACACACAAACGTCATTTCATCCACATGACACCTTTCTCATTGATTTGAAATTATTGAGCCTTTCCTTCTTGAAGTTGCACCTTAATTTTGGTTATGGAAGGGTCGTGATTTTGTTTCAGCTTTATGGTTTCTTGGAGGCATGGTTGAGCTGAAAGAGCCGATAAATTTACTCTTCCTATATATCTTCGGCTCAAGGCATCTGCTACCTTGTTGGCTTTACCCGGGTGGTAGTTGATTGTTAAATCGTAATAATTCAAGATTTTAATCCACTTTCTTTGCCCATGTTTAATTCTTTTTGGGTAAATATGTATTTGAGGCTCTGGTTATCAGTGAATATCTCGTATTTGATTCCGTAAAGGTAATGTCTCCAGATCTTTAGCGCAAATACAATTGCAGCTAACTCGAGCTCATGGGTTGGGTAATTTTTTCTCATAAGCTTTTAATTGCCTTGATGCGTAGGTAATTACCTGACCTTCATGTCAAATACTATACATAGCTAAGGTGTTCCGTTGTGAGACAGTGAGGTTTTTACGAGAATATCAGTTACATAACTACTAATGACACTTAGTCATCAAGTCAGTTGCAATTCATTTTAAAGATTACTTCTAGTTTGCAAGTCTCAAGTTCACACTTAATTTATTTATTAGTAGCAATCGTGCTACTATTTGACCTTTCGGTTATTAACTGATAAGTTTAAAAAAAGCAAAGCGTTTCAATTATGTAGTCTCACGCCCTGAGACCGAGGCGTCGGTGAAATCCAGCATTTTTAATTAAATAACAATAAGCCTCGTAGCAATTAGCCAAATACCACTCTATTTCATAAAATTCCATTTTCTTTACATAAAAGGAAAATACAAAGTTGGCGGAATCGAATAGTACAAACATTTACGAAGAAATACAAAGGAACACTAATGGGCTTGAAGATTCAGAACTTGAATTCCTTCCTTCTCATTCTTTACCTACCCAGAACTGCTCCTGCTCCTTTTATTCTACATGTTCTTCATTTTCATCTGGAGACAGACGTAAGGGGGGTGAGCGTTTTGGGAAACACTCAGCAAGCGAGGCCGATCAAATACCAGAAAACATTTGATACATAATATTTTTAAAACCTTCTTCTTTTTACATAGTATGAACAGATGTAAAAAATTGAACAAATAAGAGCTTCAGATTTAGATTAACAGAAATCAGAATTACAACAAATCAGAACTTTGAATCAGAACATTTCGGAACAGAACTTATCAAACAAACATATTATAATGATCATGGGCTATCCTTGATCTTGGGCTCTCTTTGAGGCCTTTTCTTGTGAATGGGCTCCCTCAAGGACTTTTTTCCGCATCCGGGCTCCCACTAGGGCCCTCTCCCATAGACAGGCTCCCTCTAGGGCTTTTTCCTCACCGGCCTTCCGGATGTATCATTATCATATTCAAACTTATAAATTATCATTTGGAAACAAATAGATTTGGACATAATGACACGAACACAGAATGAAGCGGAGGGCATGAACGAACAACGACGGAACAAAATGATTTTGAAGCAAATTATGATTTCGAGCACCATAATTATACAATACATGCAGTAGACGATTGTATTTTTAAAACATTCTTAATCTTTAAAACACATAAACTCACCTACACTTGGTTCAAATGTATGATTCAAACTTAACCGATACTTGGGTAAACCTTGGGTCGAACACGGGCAGCTCCTTGGTCACAATTTGGGCAGCACTTTGACAGCCATGTAATTGCCAAATGCAGCATCTTCTCTTTGCTTGAAGTCGTCTAGACTTATGAGTGATTTGGGAGGATTTTTTTTGGTCTGGTTTAACACTAAACCAAAGCCTCAATTATATGCCTCCAATGGTAAGGTGAAGGGTCACTCCATTCAATGTCATTTATCTCACCTTAAATGTTATTATTCATGGTCATTAACCTCCTCTTAATGACGCTTATTCATGAACTTTAACCTCATAATTAAAATACCTATTCATGGTCATTAACCTGCTCTTAATTATCATTATTTTGCTCTTAATATAGGTAGTTTAATGGTTGATTTATTGTGGTTTAAATTAGTCATTAAAATGGTGATAAATGGTCAATAATTAGAGGGAAAACGATGATATAAATTTCCAATATTATGATTGTATGGAACTCGAAAACGTTATGCCAAAACGAGTTGAAATTTCCTATGACATATACAAGTCTTCCCGTTGCAAGATTTCGGTCTTTACATCCATCCCTCCTTAATATAAGTTTTTTCCTTGAAACTTAAGCTTTATTATTCCTCTAAGAGATAGGGATACATGGTGCGCATCTTCGCCTCTAGCTCCCATGTTGACTCCCGCTCAATATGGTTTGACTATTTTACTTTTACATATGGAATGTTCTGGTGTCGTAGCACTTGTTCTTTGGTTTCCAGTATACGAATAGGGACTTCTTCGTATCTAAACTCGTCATTCAGGTTGCCGTCAAGTAGTAGAGGTGCGACCTCGAGGATATGACTCAAGTCGGGAATGTATCTTCTCAGCTGTGAAACGTAAAAAACTTTGTGGGTTCTTGACATGTCCGGTGGGAAGGCTACTCGATATGCTAAGTTTCCAACTCTTTCATGAATTTCCAAGGGTTCAATATTCCCGATTTTCTAAAACGGACCACTACCTTCATAGTTCAAACCTTGACATAATGCCTTTTCTCTGACTTCAAACTCCAACAGTCTTCTCTTCAAGTCAGCCCAGCTCTTTTTTCGATCCTGTGCCGCTTTGAGTTTCTCCCTGATAATGGATACCTTTTCAACCGTGACCTGTACCAGTTCGGGTCCGCTGATAGCTTTCTCCCCGATTTCGTCCCAATACAGCGAGGATCTACATTTTCGACCGCAGAGTTCTTCATAAGGTAATATTTCTATGCTACTGTGGTAGCTGTTGTTGTAAGAGAACTTTATTAGGGGTAGATGATCACTCTAATCTCATTTGAAATCTAAAGCACAGGCCCTTAACATATCCTACAAGTTTTGGATCGTCCTTTCAGTTTTGCCTTCTGTTTGTGAGTGATAGATCGTGTTGAGGGTGACTTTGGTTCCCATGGCTTCTTGGAAACTTTTCCAAAATCGGGACATAAATCTTGAACCCCTATCGGATAGTATACTTGTTGGAACTCCACCTAATCTTACTATGTTGTTCATGTACAGGGTGGCTATTTTATCTAGGTTGTAGTTCATTCGTATCGGTAAAAAGTGTGCCGATTTAATCAATCGGTCAATGATAACCCATATCCCATCATGGTTTTTTCTTGACTTTGTTAATCCTATCACAAAGTCCATGGAAATGTGCTCCCACTTCCATGTAGGGATTTCTACTGGTTGTGGGAGTCCTCCCGGTTGCTGATGTTCGTCTTTGAACTATTGACAGATTTGGCATTTAGCGGCAAAGTCAGCTACATCCTTCTTCATTAAAATCCACCAGTAATTCTTTTTCAAGTCTCGGTACATTTTGGTGGTTCCAAGGTGAGTTGAGAATTTTTACTTGTGTGCCTCAGACATTACTTCTCAACGAATTTCATCGAGGTCTGGTACACACAAATCTCCTTTCATCCACAGGACGCCTTTCTCATTAGTTTGAAATTATTGAGCTTTTCCTTCTTGAAGTTGCTCTTTAATTTTGGTTATGGAAGGATCATGATTTTGCTTCAGCTTGATGGCTTCTTGGAGGAATGGTTGATGTGGGGACCCGTGCTCTAACTCAATTCTTTTCGGGATTAATTGGATCTTTATTCAAAAAGTGGGCCAAATTTTCGCTTTTTAACATTAATTCAAGTGTAAATACTAATCATAATATCTTTCCTTATTTAATTACAACACATATAATCTACATGTCATGTTTTACAACAAACACATCACTAGTGTTTAATACAAAACATAAACTACGAGTAGTACAAATCTAATACAACATCACTAGTGATCTTCTGCGCCCGTAGTCACCACGCTATCTTTATCTCATCTCTGACGTGACCCAGATCCTGCCCCACCTGTTGTTATGCACACATACAGACATAACAACAGCCGGAAACTCCGGTGAGAACAAATCCCAGTATAAAACATATATACATGCTGATACGAAATCATAATTCATGCATGAAAGCAATAACAAGGGCTCCATAGTCTATGAAACCGATCTATCTAAACATGCAATTCAAATCAAATCATGTCTTGACTCGAATCGACTCTACTCTAGTGATCCCGGTGTGAATAAGACGTCAATGGCTGTCACCTACCCTCCCAATCGGAGTGACTATACGTCTTATTCCTAGACTTCGGTAATATCTGTATCGAATGTCTACAATCGGATTGAATCTGGTCCGAAGCGTCGATACCACCGAACATCTAGTTTGGCAAGTCTGCCAATGACTCTCCTATCTCAAAGGCTTGAATATAAATCTATAAACAAGGCATTATCATATCAAGGGATTTGAATATAAATCTATAAACAAATCACAATCATATCAAAAGATAAACAATAATTCTAGTATGTGATTTTGTTGGGAAACTCAAACTGGATCTCATTTGATTTGTGTCTTCCCCAAACAAAACATGCATTATACCTTTCTTGTTGAACTTTTATCGATGTCGAGGTCTCGAAGTCGAAGTGAGGCACAATGAATCTGAAATGGTAATATTCAATAGATACAAGATCAACATTCTATTCAATCCATACATGTACGTAACAATATTCATTCTCGGTACATTTATGACGGCATAACGACGTATTATTTCGATACCGATCAACTCAATAACACATATATGATATCAACAATTCCCAATTCTCAATAATCATCCACCACACTTCAAAATCTGCATAATCTCCTATACACATTTTCTGAAAATACAAAATAATCACATATGATAATCTTTCTTCGATCCGTTTTCAAATATACGTTCGGAGACATCACAAGAATACATAATAACCATCAATATCTGATTTCTTCAACCTCTTAACTTCAAAACATGTTGAAAGTTAACAATACTTACTTCCTTTTGTAGCCAATAGCAAGAGGAGTACGAATATCACCTCGGATCAAAAATCGGATAACTAAATGTGAGACAATCACAATTCTAAGCTAGGGAGAACTTGGAGCTTTTCTGAATCTCTTTCTCTCGGTTATTGCTGATGGAGATGAAGGAATGAAAGTGTTACACATTATATAGCTCATGCCATGTGTCAACTTAGTGTGCATGCTGGACTTCTCGCGCATATGCGCGCCTTTAACTCGCGCATATGCGCGAGACATATTGTCTCGGCATCAATACCTCGTGCATATGCGCGCTTCATCTCGCGCATGTGCGCCAAAGACTCTGGAGGTGTTGCGCATATGCGCGCCTTATCTCGCGCATGTGCGCCGATGCTTCTGGAATTGTCACGCATGTGCGCGCATTTCTTCGCGCATGTGCGCCATCTGTTCTGTCCTATTTTGAATATTTCCTCATCTCATCTCACTTAATACTTCCCGTTGCATGTCATGCATACTCATATCTTCCGAGTATCACATCAATGAAGGCTAATAATCTCAAGCCTTACATTTCTCCCCCTCTAAGAAATGATTTCGTCCTCGAAATTGCAGGCAATCTATCGAATCATACATAAAAAGTAATATAATCAAAACTGAAGAATTACTTACATCATGTAAATAGCTCGGGATCTTTCTTTCTCATATCTACTTCTGTTTCCCAAGTCGCTTCTTCGATGCCATGACGACTCCACTAGACTTTCACTAGCGGAATAGTCTTCGTTCTGAGCTGCTTCTCTTTCCGATCCAGAATCTGTATCGGTTGCTCAACATAACTCAAAGTCTGATCAAGCTCAGCTTCGTCAGGCTGAATGACATGAGAAATATCTGGCATATATCTAAGCAACATCGAGACATGAAAAACGTCATGTATCGCAGATAAAGAAGGAGGAAGAGCCAGTCGATATGCTCGATCGCCAATCTTCTCAAGAATCTCGTATGGACCGATGTATCTAGGAGACAATTTCCCACGCTTGCCAAATCTGACAATGCCTCGGAAGGGAGAAATCTTCAATAATACTCTGTCTCCTTGTTCAAATACTAACGGTCTACGTCTGATATTGGCATACTTGGCTTGCCTATCCTATGCCGTCTTCATCCTCTTCTGAATTATCTTTACTTTCTCGGTCATCTCACGAATCATATCAGGCCCAAGTTCTGGTACCTCAGATATATCATCCCAATATAGAGGAGATCTGCACTTCTTGCCATATAATGCTTCAAACGGTGCCATCTCTATGCTCGTTTGATAACTGTTGTTGTACGAGAATTCACACAACGGTAGTGAATCTTGCCAACTAGTGCCAAAGTCTAGTACTACAGCTCTCAGCATATCCTCTAAAGTCTGGATAGTCCGCTCTGACTGTCCATCTGTCTGGGGATGATAAGCAGTGCTCAGGTGCAATGTCGTACCTAAAGCCTGCTGCAGACTGTGCCAAAAGTGAGAAGTGAATTGTGGATCACGATCTGATACGATAGACTTCGGCACACCATGTAATCTGACTACCTCTCTGACATATATCTCAGCCATCTGATCATGTCTGTACGTCATTCTGTACGGAATAAAACACGCTGATTTGGTTAATCTGTCTATCACAACCCAAATCGCATCACAACCCCGGGATGATCGAGGTAACTTCGTCACGAAATCCATGGAAATGTGATCCCATTTCCATTCAGGAATAGACAAACTCTGAAGTAAACCTCCGGGCTTCTTTCTTTCGGCCTTCACCTGTTGGCAATTTAAGCACTTAGACACATATTCGGCAATATCTGATTTCATCTGTTTCCACCAGAACTGTGTCTTTAGATCGTTGTACATCTTCTTGCCACCAGGATGAATACTGAACCGACTACAGTGCGCTGCTGACAATATCTGTTGTTTCAACTCTGAAACATCGGGCACTACAATACGGTTATTCACATACAGGACAAAATCACGTACCTGATATTCAGACTGATGTCCTGATCTGATCATCTGAATTGACTTCTGTATATTCTGATCTGTTCTTTGAACTTCTTTGATTTTCATGATCAAATCTGGCTCAACTTGAATCGTGGCAATTCTTAATGGTCTACTATCTGTGTCAAATGCTAAACCAGACAAACAACAATCTTCAACTAAATTTTGACTCAAGGCATCTGCTGCTGCATTTGACTTCCCTGGATAGTACTTGATCTCGCAATCAAAATCTTTCAGTAGATCAAGCCATCTACGCTGCCTCATGTTCAACTCTGACTGAGAAAACAGATACTTCAGGCTTTCATGGTCAGATTATATCTCAAATTTCTCACCATAAAGATAGTGACGCCAGATCTTCAAGGCAAAAACAATAGCCGCCAATTCAAGATCATGAATGGGGTATCGAATCTCGTGTGGCTTCAGCTTTCTAGAGGCATATGCGATCACATGACCTCGCTGCATAAGAACACATCCCAGCCCTCTGTGAGAGGCATCACAATATACAACGAAATCGCCAGTACCTGAAAGAATCATCAAGACAGGTGCACTGGTCAGCCTCTTCTTCAATTCTAAGAAGCTAGACTCACAATCCTCCGACCACACAAAGGGTGTATTCTTTTGCGTCAACTGGGTAATCGGCTTCGTAATACTGGAGAAATCTTTGATGAATCGTCTATAGTACCCTGCTAGACCCATGAAACTGCGTATCTCAGGCACCGAAGTCAGTCTCGGCCAACTGATCACAGCTTCCACTTTACTCGGATCCACGGAAATACCATCTCCAGATATGATATGACCCAAGAAGACAACCTGTCTCAGCCAAAACTCACATTTTGACAGTTTAGCATACAATCTTTCATTTTTTAATGTTTGCAACACAATTCTCAAATGATTGGCATGCTCAGTCATATTCTTGGAATACACCAAAATATCATCAATAAAAACAATCACAAACTCATCTAAATATCTCTGAAAGACACGGTTCATCAACCCCATGAACACCGCTGGAGCATTCGTTAAACCAAAAGGCATGACAATAAATTCATAATGTCCATACCTCGTTCGAAACGCTGTCTTTGGTATATCAATATCTCGTACTCGCAGCTGGTGATATCCAGATCTCAAATCGATCTTGGAATAGATAGATGATCCCTGCAACTGATCAAATAAGTCGTCGATACGAGGCAAAGGATATTTGTTCTTTATCGTTGCCTTGTTCAGTTGCCTGTAATCTATACACAATCTCATAGAACCGTCTTTCTTTCGTACAAATAGCACTGGAGCGCCCCAAGGAGATACACTGGGTCTTATATATCCCTTGGCTAGAAGATCTTCTAGTTGGGCTTTCAATTCTTTCAATTCTATTGGCGCCATCCTATATGGGGCTCTCGAAATAGGAACGGTACCTGGAATAAGATCAATACTAAAATCTACCTCTCTTGCTGGAGGTAACCCTGGAATCTCGTCCGGAAATACATCTGCAAATTCCCGTACTACTGGCAAATCTGCCAATGCTGGGCTCGATTTTCAGTAAATCTACTGAATAAATAAGGAACCCTTCTGCTCCTTGTTGCAACAATCTACTCATAGTCAGCGCAGATACTAAGGGAATCCGAGATCTGGAACCCTTACCGTAGAATTTCCACCCCTCTGTCATTTCAGGTCTGAATCTGACAATCTTGTGAAAACAGTCTACGGTGGCTCTGTACTTAGTCAACATGTCAATCCCAACAATACAATCAAAATCAGATAAACCAAGTACAACACATTCTAAATCGATCTCATGCCCTTCAAACTGTAGTAAGCAATGTATAATTGAAGTCACAGATATCAGACCACTTCCCAACGGAGAAGAAATAGACACTACAGTAGACAATGACTCGACAGGCAACGCATGTGTCAATGCAAAACGTTCTGATATGAATGTATGTGATGCAACTGTATCTATCAATACATATGCAGGATAACCGCAAAAAAAAAACAGTTACCTGCAATCACATCGTCTGGCTCATCCTGGGCTTGTTCCTCGGTCAGTGCAAACACCCTAGCCTGTTGTCTGGGAGGTTGGCTCACTGTCTGGCCACCTCTGGCTCTAGGTTGAGACTGTGTAGGCGTGGGCTGAAAGGAATGGACAGACGAAGCTTGCCTCTCAGGCTGAGTCACTGATGCTGATGACCCTGCACTCTGAAATCTCTGGGCACCCCTCTAGGGACAGACTCTGGCGAAATGTCCCTGTTGCTTACATATGTTACATCTGCCCATCACTCCCTGACACTGCTCTGTGGCATGTCGGCCTCCACAAGTAGTGCAATACACGCCTGTCACATCTGTACTCTGACCAGGACCTCTCTGTCTTGACCCACTGGAGCTCGATGAACTGCTCCATGCTCTCTTGAACTGCTTACCCTTAGCTTTCAAAGAATCTTTCTTCCCACTACTAGTGATTCCACTATCAAATCGAGGAGGAGGTGGTGGAAACTGTGTGGCGAAAGGTGGCGGTCTCTGACCCTGAATACTATAGGAAGCTCCTCGCTGCCTAATCAAGCCAGCCTCTGCTCCCTTCGCTCGATTCAGCGCCTCAAAAAAAGTGTTGGGTCGCCCCGTGTTCACTAGGGTAAAGATATCTGGATTCAAACCATTTATGAACTGATCGGCAACTGCCTCATCATTCCCTACCACATGAGGTGCAAATCGAAGCAAGGACGAGAATTTGGCAACATACTCTTCTATGTTCCACTTGCTCTGTCTCAAGTTGACGAATTCGGCCCCTTTGTCTTTTCGATACGACACTGGAAAGAAACGTTGATAAAATTCATCTTTAAAAACTTTCCAAGTAATGTCAATACCTCGATGTTCTAAGGCTCGTTTCGCCGTTAGCCACCAACTCTTGGCCACTTCTTGCAATTGATGCCCAATCAGCTTCACCCTACGTTCATCTGTATAGGCAAGTGATTCAAATAACATCTCTATATCATCCAACCAGCTTTCGCAATCCGCTGCATTCTCTGTGCCTTTCAAAGTTGGGGGTCGGAATGACTGAAACCGCTTCAACAGAGTCTCCATCGGGGTAGCGGTTACATCTATCTGGGTGCCTGACGTACTCCCCTGCTCTGGCACCTGACCTGCAGCTGGTTGTGGTATTCTTCTAGGCGGCATATCTGATTATCAAACAGATTAGGATACAATCTATACTATCTGTCTCAGCCCTCCTCTGATCATATATCTCTGATCCAGAATCGGTTCTGATTCAGTCTTTACAAGTACATGCTATAAATCAATTCAGATACAATACAACATATAATAGGGAAAGCATTAAATCATGCTAGCACATCAAAATCAAGGAAGAAGACTCGATCTACACCACTCATTCTATTCTATCTCAGTCTACAGAACCTACTGCTCTGATACCACCTGTTATGGGGACCCGGGCTCTAACTCAATTCTTTTCGGGATTAATTGGATCTTTATTCAAAATGTGGGCCTAATTTTCGCTTTTTAACATTAATTCAAATGTAAATACGAAGCATAATATCTTTCCTTATTTAATTACAACACATATAATCTACATGTCATGTTTTACAACAAACACATCACTATTGTTTAATACAAACCATAAACTACGAGTAGTACAAATCTAATTCAACATAGCTAGTGATCTTCTGCGCTCGTAGTCACCACGCTATCTTTATCTCATCTCTGACGTGACCCAGATCCTGTCCCACCTGTTGTTATGCACACATACAGACATAACAACAGCTGGAAACTACGGTGAGAACAAATCCCAGTATAAAACATGTATACATGCTGATACGAAATCATAATTCATGCATGAAAGAAATAACAAGGGCTCCATAGTCTATGAAACCGATCTATCTAAACATGCAATTCAAATCAAATCATGTCTTGACTCGAATCGACTCTACTCTAGGGATCCCGGTGTGAATAAGACGTCAATGGCTGTCACCTACCCTCCCAATCTGGGTGACTGTACGTCTTATTCCTAGACTTCGGTCATATCTGTATCGAATGTCTACAATCAGATTGAATCTGGTCCGAAGCGTCGATACCACCGAACATCTAGTTTGGCAAGTCTACCAATGACTCTCCTATCTCAAAGGCTTGAATATAAATCTATAAACAAGGCATTATCATATCAAGAGATTTGAATATAAATATATAAACAAATCACAATCATATCAAAAGATAAACAATAATTCTAGTATGTGATTTTGTTGGGAAACTCAAACTGAATCTCATTTGAGTTGTGTCTTCACCAAACAAAACATGCATTATACCTTTCCTGTTGAACTTTTATCGATATCGAGGTCTGGAAGTCGAAGTGAGGCACAATGAATCTGAAATGGTAATGTTCAATAGATACAAGATCAAAATTCTATTCAATCCATACATGTACGTAACAATATTCATTCTTGGTACATTTTGGACGGCATAACGACGTATTATTTCGATACCGATCAACTCAATAACACATATATGATATCAACAATTCCCAATTCTCAATAATCATCCACCACACTTCAAAATCTGCATAATCTCCTAAACAAATTTTCTGAAAATACAAAATAATCACATTTTATAATCTTTCTTCGATCCGTTTTCAAATATACGTTCGGAGACATCACAAGAATACATAATAACCATCAATACCTGATTTATTCAACCTCTTAACTTCAAAACATGTTGAAAGTTAACAATACTTACTTCCTTTTGTAGCCAATAGCAAGAGGAGTACGAATATCACCTCAGATCGAAAATCGGATAACTAAATGTGAGACGATCACAATTCTAAGCTAGGGAGAACTTGGAGCTTTTCTGAATCTCTTTCTCTCGGTTATTGCTGATGGAGATGAAGAAATGAAAGTGTTACACATTATATAGCTCATGCCATGTGTCAACTTAGTGTGCATGCTGGACTTCTCGCGCATATGCACGCCCTTAACTCGCGCATATGCGCGAGACATATTGTCTCGGCATCAATACCTCGCGCATATGCACGCTTCATCTCGCGCATGTGCGCCAAAGTCTCTGGAGGTGTCGCGAATATGCGCGCCTTATCTCGCGCATGTGCGCCGATGCTTCTGGAATTGTCGCGCATGTGCGCGCATTTCTTCGCGCATGTGCGCCATCTGTTCTGTCCTATTTTGAATATTTCCTCATCTCATCTCACTTAATACTTCCCGTTGCATGTCATGCATACTCATATCTTCCGAGTATCACATCAATGAAGGCTAATAATCTCAAGCCTTACAGTTGAGCTGAAAGAGCCGATAAATTTACTCTTCCTATATCTTTTCGGCTCAAGGAATTTGCTACCTTGTTGGCTTTACCCGTGTGGTAGTTGATTGTTAAGTCGTAATCATTCAAGAGTTTAATCCACCTTCTTTGCCCCCTGTTTAATTCTTTTTTGGTGAATATTTTTTTGAGGCTCTAGTGATTAGTGAATATAATTCACGTTTGACTCCGTAAAGGAAATGGCGTAGGGAATTACCTGACCTTCATGCATCAGTACACACCCTAATATTCCCTTTGATGCATCACTATATATCGTGAAGTTCTTGTCATATTTGGGATTTACTAGCACTGGTGTAGATGCAAGTTTCTTTTAAGAATCTGAAAACTCTTCTTGCATTCTTCGTTGCAAATGAATCTAGAGTTCTTCTGTGTGAGTTTGTTGAGGGGTATGGATATTGAATAAAATCTTTTGACGAATTTCCTATAATATCCAGCTAAACCCAGAAAGCTTCGAATCTCAGTTACTGATTTTGGTAGAAGCCAGTCCACAATTGCCTCTATTTTCTTGGGGTCCACTAAGACACCTAGTTAAGAGATTATGCGTCCAAAAAGGCGACACATGTTAGCCAAAATTCACATTTCTTAAATTTTGCATACAATTTTTTTCTCTGAGCGTCTGTAGTGTAAGACAAAGATTTTTATCATGATTCTCCTTACTTGGTGAGTACACCAAGATGTTGTCTATGAATACGACCATGAAAATATCGAGGTATGGTTTAAAACTCTATTCATCAGGTTAATGAATGATGTCGGAGCATTGGTCATACCAAACGGCATTACCGTAAACAAGTAAGGGCTGTATCTCATCCTGAAGGCTGTTTTAGGAATATATTCCGCTTTGACCTTCAGTTGATGGTATCCTGACCTCAGATCGAGTTTTAAAAAGACCTTGGCTCTTTTCAATTGGTCGAAAAGGTCATCTATCCTCGGTAGTGCGTATTTATTCTTAATAGTGATCTTGTTCAACTCTCTATAGTCGATACATAACCTCATACTCTCGTCTTTCTTTTTCACAAATAATACAAGGGCTCCCCACGGAGATGCATTGGGTGTAATCTTGTTTTTATTCAACAACTATTTGAGTTTATCCTTGAGTTCCTTTAACTCTGATAGGGCCATTTTGTTTGGTGCTTTTGAGATCCGTGCAACACCGAAATCAAGTTGATATCAAACTCCACTTCACAGTAAGGAATCGTTCCCTGCAATTCTTCAGAAAAGACGTCCGGAAATTCCTGAATAACCTGAATATCCTCTATCTTCAGAGTAATTTTGTTATTTACCTCGTTGATCATTGCTAGGTAAATTTCTTCACCACCTTTCATGGCTTTCCAAGTTTGTGATGCCGATAGAATAGATTTTTTCTCTTTAAATCTACCATGGTATATGATCTCCTCATGGTTTGGAGTCTGCAGCTTGACACTCTTCTTCTGGCAATCCACCAAGGCATGATTCTTAGCCAACCAATCCATTCTTATAGTACACTAAATAAAATCGGCACTGAATATATTCATATCAATAATTATTTTATTCTATCTTAAAATTATCAGGATTACTATCTTAAAACATAAAACCAATATAAAATATTAGAACATAACTCCTTATAAGCCTATTGACTCAAGCCCCAATAATTATAACCTAGTTAAAACTTCTTTCAACCTTGTACGGAAGAAATTAATTTCTCAAAAAATTCTTCTTTACTAATTTTTTCTTTAATCAAGACTATGAGCCTAGCATGCTTTAACACAAACAAGTTTCATTAGATGTCTTTCTCCTCAAATCTTCCATTTTTTTGTATTATAAGAAGAGTTAGAACTTATTTATTTTCATAAAGAAATGACCTAGAATAACATAAATTTCTTAATAGATATTTTTTTTTACCTTCACAAAATCCTACATATTTAAATTTAGCACTTAGCATCCCAAATTTAATGTATATACCGTTTATTATTGAAACAAAAAATTAACTTCTACATCTTAATTTCAAAGGTTATATAACTCTTATCTCATATTTTCATAAATAATTTATTATCCCCGAGTCAAACTTTTCATCTTAAGTCAGAAGCTAATCTTTGATAGGTAATTCCCAAAACTGTAAGTCAACTTATATCAGATACTTGTATTCCCAAAAATATAAGCTAATTTATATCTGATAGGTACATTCCCAATATAATTCAACTTATCTTTGTACATTCCCAAAGAAATGTTACACTTCTTTCTTTTCGTATCATTTAACCATAATACCAGTCTAGCCTATCTTATAATATCTCCATCATCACTACTCTTTTTCCACTACATCCATAGTACTTCTTCTTCTTCATTCATGTTTTCCACGACAATGTGCATATAGTTATTTTTTTCTTGCATTCTATCCATAGAGCCATGAAGCTTGGCGATATAATGTTCTGGCTTGCTAGCAAGGTCTTCATGTTGATGACGAGAGCGGTTAGCAAGACCCTTCTCAGTTTCAATCCTTACTATAAAATTTCAGTTAGGGGAAACTATTCGTATCACGTGAGATGGGTTACGCAGGGTTGGGTGAGACATTGTACATCAGTTTGAAGCAGGTTCTAATCTCCAAGATTTCTTCTTTCCTCTAGCGAGTTGATCCTTTAGGGTTTCAATCTCTCATGTTTGAATAGAAAGCCCATAAAGCCATGGGCTTTCTATTCAAACATGAGAGATTGAAACCGGCTTTTGCCAAAATTTGACTTCGCCAAATTTTGTCTATCAAACTCCCACCCGGATTATGAACTTGGCGGCTCTGATACCACTTAAATGTCATGCCCCGAGACCGAGGCATCGGTGACATCCAGCATTGTTAATCAAATAACAATAAGCCTCGTAGCAATTAGCCAAATACCAATCTATTTCATAAAATTCAATTGTATTTTTCCGCATGTGGGCTCCCTTTCGGGCCTTCTCCCATAGACAGGCTCCCCTTAGGCATTTTTCCTCACAGGGTTTCCCGATGCATCATTATCAGATTCAAACTTTTAACTTATCATTCTGAGACAGATAGGTTCGGACAGAAAGACACAAACATAGAATGAATCGGAGGGCATGAAAGAACAACGGACCGAACGAAATGATTTTGAAGCAACTTAGGATTTTGAACACCATACTTACACAATACATGCAATAGATGATCATATTTTTAAAACATTCATAATCTTTAAATCACATAAACCCACTTACACTTGGTTCAAATGTATGATTTGAACTTAACCGATACTTGGGTAAAACTTGGGTCGAACACGGGCAGCACCTCAATCACGATTTGGACAGCACTTTGACAGTAATATAATGGCCGGATGTAGCCTCTTCTCTTTGCTTAAAGTGGTTGAGACTTATGAGTGATTTTGGAGGATTTTTTGTGTGGTTTTACACTAAACCAAAGCCTCTATATATAAGCCTCAAAGGGTAAGGTGAAGGGTCAATCCATTCTGTAGAACCCGTAAATCAGTAGACGTATAAGCCATGCATAATTCTAGATTTTTAAATTTAATTGACTTCATTGCATGATTATTTTAAATGCATTTGTTTGAAGTTAATTATTTATTATTTCAGTTCAGCAGTTTGATTTTTAGCATTTCAGTATTTTCAGTGAGGCCGGACCGGAGTTGGAGTTTTGAGATAGAATTTAAGATTTGAGAAATATTTCCAGAAGTTAATTTAGCTAGCAAGTAAGTTCATTAAAAAAAAAAAAAAAAAAGGAAGTTTAAGGAATTATTTAAGTTAGTTGAGGATTTTAATTTAATTATTTGAGGTGATTAAGAAATGAACTCATTTAAGTTATTAAATTAAGGGGTTAGCTCACTAAATTATTTAAAGGATTAGTAAGGCTTTCAAGGATTATTAGTTGACTAGATAATCAACATTTCCCTTTATTTTATCATGCATCTTTCGGCCACCCTTAGTGCTAGAAGATTCATTTTCCAACTCACCAACTTTGACCAATTCTTTGCATGTAATTAGTAGGATAATTCTAGGATTTTTGGGAGCACAATTTAATTAAATAAATGGACATATCCTAGACTAGAATCAAGCCAATATTCGGCCACCTTATCCCCAAGAAGACTTGATATCAAACAACAATTCAAATTCAAAAGGAGGGTGGACTTAGTCTTGATTCATTCCTTATATCTTGCACCCTTTCTCCTCACCTTCCTAACCATTTTTCCCCCTCTCTTTTCTTTCGAAATCTGAGTGAAATTTTAAGCTGAGAACCGTGGGAATCCAGTAGGAAAATAAGGGAGAGAAATCGAGTTCAAGAAAGGTAGACAAGAAGCGCTCCACCTCCTCCGTGCCGAGTCGTCGTTGTTTCGTTCGTTTTCTTTCAAAACGAAACCAGGCATGTCTAGATTTCTTTTAAACCTCAATCAAGTCATATTATCATTTATTTTTCAGTACATGATCATGTTTTAGCAAGCAAAAACCGAGATACATGTCAAAATATTTTGGGAAAACACATGCAGAATTTTCGGCTCTTCATGGCAAGCTTCACGTTTTTCTGAGTTTTGATGGTTTCAGGTATTGGATCGACTCCAGGCGACCAAGGCGGCTTGTATACATGTAGTAGGATGCATTAGGACCATGTTGGTCCATTCAAACCAGCCCCATGCTTGCTGGAAATTCAGAATGACAGCAAGTTCCCCATAAGTGCAGAAATGTGATTCGAAATTTCAGTTTTGTGTCAAGGGTTGTGGATCTGATCTTGGCTGCCCCAAGGGCCTTTAGCCATGGTTGGATCACTTCCCTAGCATGTCTAAGACGTGACTAAGTCGCCCTTTTGGTGGCTTGGTCCATGGCTCATCGGTTTTTAAATAATCAACAAGAACAGCCCCTTTCCCCATTCGGCTTCTTCATTTGTTCAGCTTTTGGTTCGTCCCTTTTGTTGCTTGGTATGGATCTTGGTTGGCCTATGGCCCTTAGCCACGGTTCATATCATGCTCCTAGATGTCTAGATCGTGCCATGGTCAATCAAATGGCCACTGGAACGACGCAAGACATCGATCATAGCATAAACACCACACACGCATGCATGTTGCTCTCGGTTGGACCCTTCGGTTAAGATATGGTGTGATGCGGATTGTGGCTGGCCTATGGCCCTTAGCCATGGTTCAAATCATTCCTTGGGATGTTGGTAAGAGTCTCTGGTCAGTGGTTCACGCCCCAATGGCCGATAGCCTCGAAAACGACACAAGGAAAAACAAGTGCGCAGCTGCTGTATCTTTTGACAGCAAGTATGCTGCTGTTCAGAAGCGTCGTTTGAGTTCTTGGTTGGCTTTTAGCCCATGGCCTTGAACTGGACAGTGCCTCATTGAGTTGGGAAGGTCATGTTTTCGACCGTTCGTCATTTGGATCATTTTTGAGGTCGTACGAGAATTTACGGTGCAATGTGCCAAATTGACTCTCGAAAGAGCGTTTCGTGTTTTGGCCTCCATTTCACCTAGATTTCGACCCTATCATTTTAGGAACATTATTTTATGATTTTTCAGCGTATTTTAATCATGACTATACGTCGGTTCAGTGTCGGTTCAGGTTGGCTCGGAGTCATGATTAAATGCGAAGTCATTAGGCGTCATAGTCGCATCTTTTGAACGTAAATTGCATAGTTGGTCATGTTTAAGCTATTGCATATTTTTCATGGCACAGTTAGGTTGCAGCGAGCCTGGGAACGATCCAATCCAATCCAGTTGGTAAAATTACAGGAATTTTCATTATGCCAGTTAATTATTTTACGTGCATTAAATAGAAAATGATTATTTTTGAGATTTATGCGATATGGCTTGTGGTTCATTCACTATGTGGGAGTGTTATTTTATACGGTCGCCAGTGACCGATCAGTTCAGTATGGTACCACCCGGTCGCCAGTGACCGGCCAGCTCAGATCAGTTTCAGCCTCCCCGATAGCCAGTTACCGATCAGTTCAGCTTAGTGCAGTGGCCACAGGTGTAAAACATAATCTCAACAGAAAATTTTACCAGATATTTCAGTACAGGCTCCAAGGAGCAAATATTTTTACAGTGATTTCCAGTTCAGTTATGCACGTATTATAATTGCTCAGTACAGATTATTTTCAGTATGCCTCAGGACAGGATATTTTATCACATGCATATTTTAAATTCAGATTTTTACTCGTTACCTGCGATTTATGCATGCTGAGTCTTTAGGCTCACTAGACTTGATTGTTGTAGGTACTGATGAGGCCAGGGCCGAGGGCGGGGACCAGTGAGCCAGCTTGGGTCGGCAGTAGTGGCACCCGAGGACCTCAGAGCAGCAGTTGTTATTTTCTTCGCAAACAATTTTTATCAGTTGTTGGATATTTTTAAATCGTTGTTGTTAGGCAAAACTTTGATTTTCTTCCGCTGCAATATTTTGAAATATTGAACTTGATTCACCAGTGATTTTATGAATGAGGCCATTTAAGTTCTTTTAAAAAGAAATTTTTTTAATTTTCCGCAAAATTTCCAAGCAAGTAGTTCGAGGGCCTTCGCAAGTGGTATCAGAGCCGACCTCTCTTAGTACGGTGTGGTTCGGGGACGAACCAAGCGGAAGCTGGTGGGCATGTGAGGCCCGGGGCCGAAGAGGGCGGGGGGTGATCGCCGGTGCCATCAGTTGCACGGACAATGAGCGGCTCCTGGCAGGCTTCTAGGTGAAGGGAACATGAATGAACCGACCCACACGGGAATGAGAGGGATTCCGAGACTGTTCAATGTAATGGACTGTACAGTTGAAGAGGGCTTAAAAGATTTGATTTGTACTACTCATATCACGAAGGTGCATCTTCTTTTCGGTAGCTCATCACATAAGAACTCCAAAGTTAAGCGTGCTTGACTTGGGGCAATTTTGGGATGGGTGACCTCCTGGGAAGTTTCCCAGGGTGCGTGTGAGTGAGGACATAAGCACGCTGGAAAGACTCGTCTTGATACAGTGAGGACAGTCGTCGAATCTGGGGCGTTACAAAATTATTGTTTTTCAAAATAACAATTTGAAATAATCAAACAACGATAAAAATGTTTGATCATAAAATGATAAATGCTGAAAATGAGGTCCTCAGGTTCCACTACTGCCGACCCAAGCTAGCTCACTCGTTCCCGCCCTCGGTCCCGACATCATCAGTACCTACAACAATCAAGTCTAGTGAGTCTAAAGACTCAGCATGCATATATCGTACATAACAAGTAAATAAATAATAAAATCGCATGCAAAGTGAAAATATCATGTCGTGAGGCATAACGTAAAATATCGTGCCATGAATAATTATAATACGTGCATAACTGAACTGAAAATCATAAGTAAAAATGTTTGCTCCGTAGAGCCCTGTCATAAAATAACTTGTCGTAGTTTTGCTGTTGAGATTATGTTCTACGCAAGTGGCCCAATGAACTGCACTGAGCTGAACCGGTAAGTTACCACCGGGTGAAGTAATGAGCGTCTGATCAGACTAATGCCACAGTATACTGGGTGGAACTGAGTTGACCGGTAAGTGACCACCGGGATGAACTGAACTGAGCCGGTAAGTGACCACCGGATGAAGTAATAATCCCATGACAGTGAAATGGCCACAAGCAATATCGCATAAATCTCAAAAAAATGAATATTTTATATATTTTTATGCACGTAAAATAATTAATCACATAATTAAATATCCTGTAATAATTTTACCACATGGGTTGGATCGTTCCCAGGCTCGCTGCGACCTAAATCTCACATGAAAAATATGCAAATGGTTTAACTTGACCAAACTTTGTAATTGACTCCGAAAACGAGACAATTACGTCCAATGACTTAGTATTTAATCATGACTCCGTGCCAACCCGAACCAACACCGAACCATCATTTATTCATGTTTAAAATACACCTAAAATGATGAAATAATGCCCCTAAAATTACAGTACTCGAAATTTTGGTGAATGGAGGCCAAAACATGAAACGCTCTTTCGAGAGTCACTTTGGCAAATTGCACCGTAAATTCTCGTACGACCTCTAAACTTGACCAAATCGCAAAGCGCCAAAAACATGACCTTCCTAACATGATGAGGTACTGTCCAGTCCAAGGCCATAGGCTAAAAGCCAACCAAGAACCCGAAATTCACCTCTGAACCGCAGAACACATGCTGTCAAAAATTACAGCAGCAGGGCTTTGGTTTCCTTGCATCGTTTGCAAGGCTAATGGCCATTGGGGCTTGAACTACCAACCAGAACCTCTTACCAACATCCTAAGGAATGGTTTGAACCATGGCTAAGGGCCCTAGGTCAGCCACCATTCTCACCACACTCAAAAAGCGACCATACTCCCAGCCGAGAGCAACAAGCTGCACGCGTGGGATAATGCTATCGTTTTGCTGTCATGGACCGTTCCAGTGGTCATTTGATTGACCATGACACGAACTAGACATCAAGGGGTATGGTATAAACCGTGGCTAAGGGCTAGAGGCCAACCAAGATTCACACCACACCACAAAAATCGAACTACACTTGCTGTAAAAATGAAGGGGTCGAAGGGAGGGGGCTGTTCTTGTTTCTTTGATTTAAAAAAAACCGAATCCACCATGGACCAAGCCTCAAAAGGGCGACTTGATCACATCTTAGACATGATAGGGAGGTGTTCTAACCATGGCTATAGGCCCCTAGGGCAGCCAAGATCAGAAACTCTCCCTTGACTAAAAAAAATGACAGAAATCGAAACACAAGTGACACTAGGAGATAGTTGCTGTCCTATCCGATTTCCAGAATGCATGGGGCTTGATTGAATGGACCAATATGATCCTAACATGTGCTAGTACATGTGTAGATGCAGCCTAGGGAGCCTCGGTTCGAACCAGCCACCTGTACTCACAAAAACAAGCAAACCGTGAAGCAAGGGAAAAACCAGAAAATTCTGCACTTGCAATTTCGAAAAATATAACTCATGTGTTTCGGTTTTTATGCAATAAATTCATGAGTATGATGTTTTTAAAATATACTACTATGGCTTGATTGAGGAGTGAAAGAAATATAGACATGCCTTGGTTTTGTTTTGACGAAAACAAAAGAAACGCAACGACGCGGCGCGGAGGAGACGGAGTGCCCTTTTTCTATCTTGTTCCTCTCGATTTTTCTCTCTACTTTCCTCTAGCTAGAACTCGATTATTCTCTACTGAAGGGGACTGGATTTTCGAGAGCATGCAGGAGGAAAATGGTTAGGGAATGAATTGAAAGTTTGCTAATAGATGGGAGATTTGAAAGGTAAGGTAAAATCTTTTCTATCCTAGAGTTGAGAGATAAAGGGGATCATTGATATCAAAAGATTTTTGAGGGATGATCAAGGGTGCATATGGTCGAATTTAGGGTCTAGGTACAAGGGAGAAAATAGCTTAATTGAATTATTTGTTGGTGATTTAAAAAGTTGGGAGAATATCTACCTAGCAAAGATTAAGGAAGATAATAAAGAATGAGTTGTAAATTAACAAAAATTAAATCCTTTAAAAATAGGGGATGGCCGATTTTTATTAATTAAGTGGGGGAAATATTTCTTAAGTATTAATTAGTGGAGATTAAATGGTAACAAAAATCTTGCTATCAATGAATTTGTGAGATAAGGAAAAATATGGATGATATCAAAGAATAAATTGCCCAACTAATTAAAATCTTTCAAAAGGGAGAGGGTGACCGAAATTTTAATTTAAAATGAGGGTAGGAGATTGCTTAATTAATATTTATTGAAGATTTAGTGTGATAGAATTATCTCCCAAGAAAATGGATAAGGAAGGAATCAAGGAAATGAGTTGTTAAACCTTTCAAATCTTCCAAAGGTAGTGGCCGAAAATTTTAAATAAAATGGAAGGGAAGTTATTTCTTAAATGTTGTATTTTAAATCTCTAAAATTTTATCTACCCCTTAAATATTTTAGTGAATTAATAAATTGATTATGATATAACCTTATCTTGCATGCATGGCTAAATATTTAAATTTACTTAAATAATTCCTTAAACCTTTTTTCACAATAATTTAACTTATTGTTTATCTTAAATAAATTCCAGGAATATTTTCTAAATATTAAAATTTATCTCTTTACTCCAACTCCATTCCGGCTTCATTTAATTAACTGAAAAGCTAATAATTAAACTGCTGCATAAAATAAGTAAATTTAAAGAAAAGAATTTAAATACTCATGCAATAAAAACCATTTAAATACGAGAATTATGCATGGCTTATATGTAGTATAATTTACGGGTTCTACAATCCTCCCCCCTTAAAAGAAATTTCGTGCTCGAAATTAAAACTCACTGAATAACTCCGGATAACGACTCCTCATCTCAGGCTCAGGCTCCCACGTAGCTTCTTCCTCTGAATGGTTGAGCCATTTGACCTTCACTCGCTTAACCAGCTTGTTCCGAAGCTTCTTCTCCTGTCTGTCTAAGATCTGCTCTGGTCTCTTCTCATAGGACAGGTTCGGAGTAAGCTGCAACGGCTTGAAGTTCAGAACATGCGAAGGATTTGTCATATACTTCCTCAGCATAGAGACGTGGAATACATTGTGTACTCCGGCCAGATTCGGCGGAAGAGCAACACGATAAGCTAGCGTCCCAACTCTGTTGAGGATCTCAAATAGTCCAATGAATCTCGGATTGAGTTTTCCTTTCTTCCCAAATCGCATGACAC